>NW_025320806.1:0-22419 GCF_019176455.1 Solea senegalensis | reverse complement strand
CCCTGAAGACGCCTATATGAAAATATTCACTTTCAAAAACAGCGCCCCCTGGTGACAGCAGACACTATGACGCCTGGTATTTGAATGAACTAGTCCTAGAGCTTTTGTGCGATCACCTTTAAACTTTGTGAGGTCACTGTGGACAAGTTGAGGATGTAAAGTTATTAAAAGTTTTGCAAAATGTCGCATGGTTTTCGAGATAGGGGGCGCCAAAGTTGGCGTTCATTCATATTTCTCACAACAAAAGGCAAAACTCTTACAACCCGTAAAACTTGTCCTCCTGATGATCACGTTGAATGTACATGCATGAAACTTGGTACTCACGCGTTCCTTAGGTCCAGACGGTCAAAAAAGTCAGCGTAGCCGAAGCTCTAAAACGAACAGGAAAGCCGCCATCTTGGATTGAAAGTAAATTTTTGGGAGATTTTGGCCATTTCGCACCAATGGTATGTGAACGCACTTGTCAAAGAGCTTTAATGGGATCACCTTGAAACTTTGTGAGGTCACTGTGGACAAGTTGAGGATCCAAAGGTATCAAAATCTTTTCATTAAGTATCACGGCGAACAAGAAGAAGGTCAGGAAAGTTGGCGAAAATCACGATTCCTCGTAACACACAACACTCTCTTATAACTTTGCCATGGAAGGTCAGATATTAACCAAACAAGTGACAATCGATGATGGGCCCTTGCTAAAGATGTCTATGCAAAAACTGTAAATTATGAAAACATCGCCTCCTGGTGGTGGCAAACACTAGGAAGTCTGGTATTTCGCAACACACAACAAACTCTTATAACTTTGCGATTGAAGGTCAGATCTTAACCAAACTTGTGATGATCAATGATGGGCTTTTGCTGAAGATGCATATGCAAAAACTGTAAATTTTGGAAACAGCGCCACCTGGTGGTAACAGAAAGTACAAGTTCACAATTTCCCTTATAACTTTAACAAATTTCCTTGTATCAAACTCAAATTTTGGGAAAACATTCAAAACACATGGTAGATGATGCGTGCCTAATATGATAACAAATTGTTCAACAGTGTTGCCATGACAAAACTGCAAAGTCAGATATTTGCGACAAAAAACAAACAGCTACCACTCTGCGAATACTATTCCAATCTGAATCAAACTTGCTAGGATTGATGATATTTAATTCCTGAAGATGCCTATATGAAAATATTCACTTTCAAAAACAGTGCCCCCTGTTGACGGCAGACAATATGACGTCTGGTATTTCGCTACAACAACAAACTCTTATAACTTTGCGATGGAAGGTCAGATCTTAACCAAACTTGTGACGATCGATGATGGGATCTTGCTGAAGATGCTTATGCAAAAACTGTACATTTTGAAAACAGCACCTCCTGGTGGTAACAGAAAATACAATTTCACAATTTCCCTTATAACTTTAACAAATTTCATTGTATCATACTCAAAATGAATGAAAACATGTAAAACACATTGTAGATGATGCTTGCTGAATATGATAACAAATCGTTAAATGGTGTTGCCTGGCAAAAATGCAAAGGATTCCCTCAACTGAGTGGTTTGTTCATGCAGTAACCATTGTTCGCCACATGATGGAGGCATTTGCCTACAAATCTATCAAATCAAACATTTACAGTTTCTCATGCTGCTCTAATTGGGATTGTTGTATCCACTTGAAACTTCATACGTGAGACCTCAGACCCGTCCGGAACATGTCTGTAAAGCAGTAATGCCAAAGTCAAATACACGGGGGGCCAAAATAATAAAAATGGTACAGGTGGAGGATTAAATATTTATTAAAACTTGCAATTACTGCACATATTGAACCAATACCAATACCACAGCCTATATTGCACTCAATCATTAAATTAAATTAAATTAAATTAAATTAAATTAAATTAAATTAAATTAAATTAAATTAAGCAAAATAAAAATAAAATCAGTTGCAATATTTTCTCAAGGCTCTTTCAGTAACAAATTGAAAACGTTTTTCCGTCTTCTTTTTAACAGGTAAACAGCAAAATGTTATTTTCCTTCAAAGCTCAATGGCAAGATAAATGCAAAAATGAAACAGCATGTTACAAAACAAATCAGTGTGCTGCTCTGATCCTCACCAATGTCTGTCTTTTTTAATAAAATTAGAAGTTAGTGCAAACTTGAAAAGTGCAAAACAGTTGCATGTTTCATAGTGCCTTCTTAAGTTATATTCTTTCATAACGACACACTGTCTCCACACACAAGACACACAGGCTTTCCTTTTACTTCGGTGAACATTATTCTGCCTCCCACCTGTCTTGAAAAACCTGTTTTCACCGTCTACTTTTCTATTTGTCTATTTGGGGGAGAGGGAGATGAAAAATGACAGCAATGTTTAGTCCTCCACTGTGACTGTGATGCTGTTCATGAAGGATGCCACGGGATCGCACTCACAGTGCATCTTGGGATGTGTAGTATTATGGTGCTGAGGGCACATAATAGTGCAAGCCGGTTTTAATAGTAATTAAAAATCATCCCGCTAGCCAGACATAACTCATTCACGGGCCTTGATTCTGACATATGTGCTGTAAAGGATAACCTCCCTACAGGAAGTAGAACTCCCGAAACAGGAAGTCAAGTCTAACATTTTCCAATCTTCACAAAACTTGATATGTGAGGAACGTCCCTGAACACGTTTACGGACACACCTTTCACCAAACAGGAAGTCGGCCATTTTAAACAGGAAGTGCCATCTAACTTAGCACATGGACGCTGAAAATAGTCTAAGCTGAAAATTACTACTGCCGCAAGCGGTGAATGAACGGAAGATGAGCTAGACGTCTCGCACGGCGAGGTGGGCGCAGGGAGACCCGCGAGCCGTCAAGCTCGAACCCGTTGATTACCGCTTGCGGTACTAGTTCTTATTAGGGTTCGAGCAACAAGGTTGCAAGAACCCTATTGAAACTGTAAAGATTATTCTTCTTCTTCTTCTTCTTCCTCTTCACCAAAGTAAATCGCGTTTTAGAGGCCCTGAACATGCCCCAAAACTCACCAATTTTTGCAAGCGCATCAGACCTGGTGTAAATTTACGTTTATTAGTGTTTCGGGGAATGTGCGTTAAAAAATGAAAGTGGGCGGGGCAAATAACTGCTCCACCCCCTAAAACTCGTGGGCCTGAGGAGCACATTTAATGTACATGCACGAAACTTGGTACATGCGTTCCTTAGGTCGGGACGGTCAAAAAAGTCAGCGTAGCCTATGCTTTAAAACGAACAGGAAAGCCGCCATCTTGGATTGAAAATTCATTTTTTGCTGACTTTGGCCATTTCGCACCATCGGTATTTGAACGAACTTGTCCTAGAGCTTACATGGGATCACGTTCAAACTTGGTGAGGTCACTTTGGACAAGTTGAGGATCTAAATTTGCTAAAAACTTTTTAATAAGTATCATGGCGTACGAGAAAGGGGCCGGCAAAGTTGGTGAAAATGTTTATTTTTCGCCACAGGCAACAAAACTCTTATAACTTTGCGATAGAAGGTCACTTCCCAACCAAATTACCTAGGGTTGATGATGGACCATTGCTGAAGAAGTCTGTGGAAAAACTGTACATTTTAAGCACAGCGCCTCCTTGTGGTAACAGAAAATACAACAAATACACAATTTCGGTAATAACTTTTACATATTTAATCGTATCAAACTCAAAATTTGTGACAACTTTTAAAACACATGAAAGATGATGCGTGCTTATTATGATAACAAATGGCGCAACGGTGTTGCCATAGCAACACTGCAAAGTCAGATATTTGTGACAAAAAACAAACTGCTACAACTTTGCGAAACTGAGTCCAATCTGAACCAAACTTGCTAGGATTGATGATAGTCTGGCCCTGAAGACACCTATTTGAAAATATTCACTTTCAAAAACAGCGCCCCCTTGTGACAGCAGCCACTATGACACCTGATATTTGAATGAACTTGTCCTAGAGTTTTTGTGCGATCACCTTGAAAATTAGTGAGGTCACTGTGAACAAGTTGCCGAGCATAAGTTACTGAAAGCTTTTTAAAATGTCGCTCGGTGTACGAGATAGGGGGCGCCAAAGTTGGTGTTCATTCATATTTTTCACAACAAAAGGCAAAACTCTTACAACCCGTAAAACTTGTCCTCCTGAGGAGCACGTTGAATGTACATGCACGAAACTTGGTACTCACGCGTTCGTTAGGTCCAGACGGTCAAAAAAGTCAGCGTAGCCGAACCTCTAAAACGAACAGGAAAGCCGCCATTTTGGATTGAAAGTACATTTTTCGCAGATTTTGGCCATTTCGCACCAATGGTATGTGAACGCACTTGTCATAGAGCTTTAATTCGATCACCTTCAAACTGGTTGAGGTCACTGTGAATAAGTTGAGGATCTAAAGTTATTAAAAGTTTTTTAAAATGTCACATGGTTTTTGAGATAGGGGGCGCCAAAGTTGGCGTTCATTCATATTTTTCACAACAAAAGGCGAAACTCTTACAACCCGTAAAACTTGTCCTCCTGAGGAGCACGTTTAATGTACATGCACTAAACTTGGTACTCACGCGTTCCTTAGGTCAGGACGGTCAAAAAATTCAAAGCAGCCTATGCTCTAAAACGAACGGGAAAGCCGCCATCTTGGATTGAAAGTACATTTTTGCAGATTTTGGCCATTTCGCACCAATGGTATGTGAACGCACTTGTCATAGAGCTTTCATGGGATCACCTTGAAACTTTGTGAGGTCACTGTGAACAAGTTGAGGATCCAAAGGTATCAAAATCTTTTCATTAAGTATCACGGCGAACAAGAAGAAGGTCAGGAAAGTTGGCGAAAATCACGATTCCTCGCAACACACAACAATCTCTTATAACTTTGCCATGGAAGGTCAGATAGTAACCAAACAAGTGACAATCGATGATGGGCCCTTGCTAAAGATGTCTATGCAAAAACTGTAAATTTTGAAAACATCGCCTCCTGGTGGTGGCAAACACTAGGAAGTCTGGTATTTCGCAACACACAACAAACTCTTATAACTTTGCGATTGAAGGTCAGATCTTAACCAAACTTGTGATGATCGATGATGGGCTTTTGCTGAAGATGCCTATGCAAAAATTGTAAATTTTGGAAACAGCGCCACCTGGTGGTAACAGAAAGTACAAGTTCACAATTTCCCTTATAACTTTAACAAATGTCCTTGTATCAAACTCAAAATTTGGGAAAACATTCCAAACACATGGTAGATGATGTGTGCCTAATATGATAACAAATTGTTCAACAGTGTTGCCATGACAACACTACAAAGTCAGATATTTGCGACAAAAAACAAACTGCTACCACTTTGCGAATGCTATTCCAATCTGAACCAAACTTGCTAGGATTGATGATAGTCAATCCCTGAAGATGCCTATATGAAAATATTCATTTTCAAAAACAGTGCCCCCTGTTGACGGCAGACAATATGACGTCTGGTATTTCGCTACAACAACAAACTCTTATAACTTTGCGATGGAAGGTCAGATCTTAACCAAACTCGTGACGACCGATGATGGGATCTTGCTGAAGATGCTTATGCAAAAACTGTACATTTTGAAAACAGCGCCTTCTGGTGGTAACAGAAAATACAAGTTCACAATTTCCCTTATAACTTTAACAAATTTCATTGTATCAAACTCAAAATTTGGGAAAACATTCAAAACACATGTTAGATGATGCGTGCTTAATATGATAACAAATTGTTCAACAGTGTTGCAATGACAACACTGCAAAGTCAGATATTTGCGACAAAAAACAAACTGCTACCACTTTGCGAATGCTATTCCAATCTGAACCAAACTTGCTAGGATTGATGATAGTCAATCCCTGAAGATGCCTATATAAAAATATTCACTTTCAAAAACAGTGCCCCCTGTTGACGGCAGACAATATGACGTCTGGTACTTCGCTACAACAACAAACTCTTATAACTTTGCGATGGAAGGTCAGATCTTAACCAAACTCTAGCGATCGATGATGGGATCTTGCTGAAGATGCTTATGCAAAAACTGTACATTTTGAAAACAGCGCCTTCTGGTGGTAACAGAAAATACAAGTTCACAATTTCCCTTATAACTTTAACAAATTTCATTGTATCATACTCAAAATGAATGAAAACATGTAAAACACATGGTAGATGATGCTTGCTGAATATGATAACAAATCGTTCAATGGTGTTGACATAAGAACACTACACAGGATCCACTCTACTGAGTGGTTCGTCAGTGCAGTAACCTTTGTTCGCCACATGATGGAGGCATTTGCCTACAAATCTATCAAATCTAACATTTACAGTTTCTCATGCTGCTCTGAAAGGGAAAGATGGGGCAAAAGGTACTGCAAGAGGGGCCAAGGAAAAAAAAAACAGGGAAAATGGGAAAGAGAGAAAAAGTAACAGAGGGAAAAAAGAGAAAATGCACCCTAAATTCTTATAACCTCAGATGTTCTATCACAAAAATAACTAGTTATTTCTAAAATTCAGCTTCAATTCTGATACCATCAGTTGTTTTTCACAAAAATAACAACTTATAGACGAAATCACACTGTTAGACCTCAGACCTCAGACCCGCCCTGAACATGTCTGTAAAGGATGACCTCCTTACAGGAAGTACAACTCCCGAAACAGGAAGTAAAGTCTGACATTCTCCGATCCACACGAAACTTGTTATGTAAGTCAAGGTACCTTCCCTAAACACGTTTACGGACACGCCTTTCACCCAACAGGAAGACGGCCATTTTAAAAGGACACGCCTGACATTGCGCGGGGATGCAGCTGAAAATAACCAGTACCACAAGCGGCGAATGAACGGAAGATGAGGAGGAGGACTCGCGCTGCGACGTGGACGCACGGGGACTCGCGAGCCATCAAGCTCGAACCCGTCAATTACCGCTTGCGGTACTAGTTATTATTAGGGTTCGAGCAACAATGTTGCGCAAGAACCCTATTGTAATCGTAAGAGTTATTAGGGTTCGAGCAACTTGGTTGCAAGAACCCTATTGTAATCGTAAGAGTTATTAGGGTTCGAGCAACTTGGTTGCAAGAACCCTATTGAAACTGCGAAGATTATTAGGGTTCGAGCAACTTGGTTGCAAGAACCCTATTGAAACTGTAAAGATTATTCTTCTTCTTCTTCTTCTTCCTCTTCACCAAAGTAAATCGCGTTTTAGAGAACCTGAACATGCCCCAAAACTCACCAATTTTTGCAAGCGCATCAGACCTGGTGTAAATTTACGTTTATTACTGTTTCGGGGAATGTGCGTTAAAAAATGAAAGTGGGCGGGGCAAATAACTGCTCCACCCCCTAAAACTTGTGGGCCTGAGGAGCACGTTTAATGTACATGCACGAAACTTGGTACACGCGTTCCTTAGGTCGGGACGGTCAAAAAAGTCAGCGTAGCCTATGCTCTAAAACGAACAGGAAAGCCGCCATCTTGGATTGAAAATTCATTTTTTGCCGATTTTGGCCATATCGCACCATCGGTATTTGAACGAACTTGTCCTAGAGCTTACATGGGATCACGTTCAAACTTGGTGAGGTCACTTTGGACAAGTTGAGGATCTAAAGTTGCTAAAAACTTTTTAATAAGTATCATGGCGTACGAGAAAGGGGCCGGCAAAGTTGGTGATAATTTTTATTTTTCGCCACAGGCAACAAAACTCTTATAACTTTGCGATAGAAGGTCACTTCCCAACCAAATTACCTAGGGTTGATGATGGACCATTGCTGAAGAAGTCTGTGGAAAAACTGTACATTTTTAGCACAGCGCCTCCTTGTGGTAACAGAAAATACAACAAATACACAATTTCGGTAATAACTTTTACATATTTAATCGTATCAAACTCAAAATTTGTGACAACATTTAAAACACATGAAAGATGATGCGTGCTTATTATGATAACAAATGGTTCAACGGTGTTGCAATAGCAACACTGCAAAGTCAGATATTTGTGACAAAAAAACAAACTGCTACAACTTTGCGAAACTGAGTCTAATCTGAACCAAACTTGCTAGGATTGATGATAGTCCTGCCCCGAAGACACCTATATGAAAAAATTCACTTACAAAAACAGCGCCCCCTTGTGACAGCAGCCACTATGACACCTGATATTTGAATGAACTTGTCCTAGAGTTTTTGTGCGATCACCTTGAAAATTAGTGAGGTCACTGTGAACAAGTTGACGAGCATAAGTTACTGAAAGCTTTTTAAAATGTCGCTCGGTGAACGAGATAGGGGGCGCCAAAGTTGGTGTTCATTCATATTTTTCACAACAAAAGGCAAAACTCTTACAACCCGTAAAACTTGTCCTCATGAGGAGCACGTTGAATGTACATGCACGAAACTTGGTACTCACGCGTTCGTTAGGTCCAGACGGTCAAAAAAGTCAGCGTAGCCGAACCTCTAAAACCAACAGGAAAGCCGCCATTTTGGATTGAAAGTACATTTTTTGCAGATTTTGGCCATTTCGCACCAATGGTATGTGAACGCACTTGTCATAGAGCTTTAAAGGGATCACCTTCAATCTGGGTGAGGTCACTGTGAATAAGTTGAGGATCTAAAGTTATTAAAAGTTTTTTAAAATGTCACATGGTTTTTGAGATAGGGGGCGCCAAAGTTGGCGTTCATTCATATTTTTCACAACAAAAGGCGAAACTCTTACAACCCGTAAAACTTGTCCTCCTGAGGAGCACGTTTAATGTACATGCACTAAACTTGGTACTTACGCGTTCCTTAGGTCAGGACGGTCAAAAAATTCAAAGCAGCCTATGCTCTAAAACGAACGGGAAAGCCGCCATCTTGGATTGAAAGTACATTTTTTGCAGATTTTGGCCATTTCGCACCAATGGTATGTGAACGCACTTGTCATAGAGCTTTCATGGGATCACCTTCAAACTTTGTGAGGTCACTGTGAACAAGTTGAGGATCCAAAGGTATCAAAATCTTTTCATTAAGTATCACGGCGAACAAGAAGAAGGTCAGGAAAGTTGGCGAAAATCACGATTCCTCGCAACACACAACAATCTCTTATAACTTTGCCATGGAAGGTCAGATATTAACCAAACAAGTGACAATCGATGATGGGCCCTTGCTAAAGATGTCTATGCAAAAACTGTAAATTTTGAAAACATCGCCTCCTGGTGGTGGCAAACACTAGGAAGTCTGGTATTTCGCAACACACAACAAACTCTTATAACTTTGCGATTGAAGGTCAGATCTTAACCAAACTTGTGATGATCAATGATGGGCTTTTGCTGAAGATGCCTATGCAAAAACTGTAAATTTTGGAAACAGCGCCCCCTGGTGGTAACAGAAAGTACAAGTTCACAATTTCCCTTATAACTTTAACAAATTTCCTTGTATCAAACTCAAAATTTGGGAAAACATTCAAAACACATGGTAGATGATGCGTGCCTAATATGATAACAAATTGTTCAACAGTGTTGCCATGACAAAACTGCAAAGTCAGATATTTGCGACAAAAAACAAACAGCTACCACTTTGCGAATACTATTCCAATCTGAATCAAACTTGCTAGGATTGATGATATTTAATTCCTGAAGATGCCTATATGAAAATATTCACTTTCAAAAACAGTGCCCCCTGTTGACGGCAGACAATATGACGTCTGGTATTTCGCTACAACAACAAACTCTTATAACTTTGCGATGGAAGGTCAGATCTTAACCAAACTTGTGACGAACGATGATGGGATCTTGCTGAAGATGCTTATGCAAAAACTGTACATTTTGAAAACAGCGCCTTCTGGTGGTAACAGAAAATACAATTTCACAATTTCCCTTATAACTTTAACAAATTTCATTGTATCATACTAAAAATGAATGAAAACATGTAAAACACATGGTAGATGATGCTTGCTGAATATGATAACAAATCGTTAAATGGTGTTGCCTGGCAAAAATGCAAAGGATTCCCTCAACTGAGTGGTTTGTTCATGCAGTAACCATTGTGCGCCACATGATGGAGGCATTTGCCTACAAATCTATCAAATCTAACATTTACAGTTTCTCATGCTGCTCTAATTGGGATTGTTGTATCCACTTGAAACTTCATACGTGAGACCTCAGACCCGTCCGGAACATGTCTGTAAAGCAGTAATGCCAAATTCAAATACACGGGGGGCCAAAATAAAAAAAATGGTACAGGTGGAGGATTAAATATTTATTAAAACTTGCAATTACTGCACATATTGAACCAATACCAATACCACAGCCTATATTGCACTCAATCATTAAATTAAATTAAATTAAATTAAATTAAATTAAATTAAGCAAAATATAAATAAAATCAGTTGCAATATTTTCTCAAGGCTCTTTCAGTAACAAATTGAAAACGTTTTTCCTTCTTCTTTTTAACAGGTAAACAGCAAAATGTTATTTTCCTTCAAAGCTCAATGGCAAGATAAATGCAAAAATGAAACAGCATGTTACAAAACAAATCAGTGTGCTGCTCTGATCCTCACCAATGTCTGTCTTTTATAATAAAATTAGAAGTTAGTGCAAACTTGAAAAGTGCAAAACAGTTGCATGTTTCCTAGTGCCTTCTTAAGTTATATTCTTTCATAACGACACACTGTCTCCACACACAAGACACACAGGCTTTCCTTTTACTTCGGTGAACATTATTCTGCCTCCCACCTGTCTTGAAAACCCTGTTTTCACCGTCTACTTTTCTATTTGTCTATTTGGGGAGAGGGAGATGAAAAATGACAGCAATGTTTAGTTTTCCACTGTGACTGTGATGCTGTTCATGAAGGATGACACGGGATCGCACTCACAGTGCATCTTGGGATGTGTAGTATTATGGTGCTGAGGGCACATAATAGAGCAAGCCGGTTTTAATAGTAATTAAAAATCATCCCGTGGGCCAGACATAACTCATTCACGGGCCTTGATTCTGACATATGTGCTGTAAAGGATAACCTCCCTACAGGAAGTAGAACTCCCGAAACAGGAAGTCAAGTCTAACATTTTCCAATCTTCACAAAACTTGATATGTGAGGAACAATCTTCACAAAACTTGATATGTGAGGCACGTCCCTGAACACGTTTACGGACACACCTTTCACCAAACAGGAAGTCGGCCATTTTAAACAGGAAGTGCCATCTAACTTAGCACATGGACGCTGAAAATAGTCTAAGCTGAAAATTACTACTGCTGCAAGCGGTGAATGAACGGAAGATGAGCTAGACGTCTCGCACGGCGAGGTGGGCGCAGGGAGACCCGCGAGCCGTCAAGCTCGAACCCGTTGATTACCGCTTGCGGTACTAGTTATTATTATTATTATTAGGGTTCGAGCAACTTGGTTGCAAGAACCCTATTGAAACTGTAAAGATTATTAGGGTTCGAGCAACAATGTTGCGCAAGAACCCTATTGTAATCGTAAGAGTTATTCTTCTTCTTCTTCTTCCGCCTACCAAATGAATCGCATTTTTGAGGCCCTGAACATGCCCCAAAACTCACCAATTTTTGCAAGCGCATCAGACCTGGTGTAAATTTACGTTTGTTAGTGTTTCGGGGAATGTGCGTTAAAAAATGAAAGTGGGCGGGACAAATAACTGCTCCACCCCCTAAATATTGTGGGCCTGAAGAGCATGTTTAATGTACATGCACAAAACTTGGTACACGCGTTCCTTAGGTCGGGCTGGTCAAAAAAGTCAGCGTAGCCGAAGCTCTAAAACGAACAGGAAAGCCGCCATCTTGGATTGAAAATTCATTTTTTGCCGATTTTGGCCATATCGCACCATCGGTATTTGAACGAACTTGTCCTAGAGCTTACATGGGATCACGTTCAAACTTGGTGAGGTCACTTTGGACAAGTTGAGGATCTAAAGTTGCTAAAAACTTTTTAATAAGTATCATGGTGTACGCGAAAGGGGCCGGCAAAGTTGGTGAAAATTTTTATTTTTCGCCACAGGCAACAAAACTCTTATAACTTTGCGATAGAAGGTCACTTCCCAACCAAATTACCTAGGGTTGATGATGGACCATTGCAGAAGAAGTCTGTGGAAAAACTGTACATTTTTAGCACAGCGCCTCCTTGTGGTAACAGAAAATACAACAAATACACAATTTCGGTAATAACTTTTACATATTTAATCTTATCAAACTCAAAATTTGTGACAACATTTAAAACACATGAAAGATGATGCGTGCTTATTATGATAACAAATGGCGCAACGGTGTTGCCATAGCAACACTGCAAAGTCAGATATTTGTGACAAAACAACAAACTGCTACAACTTTGCGAAACTGAGTCCAATCTGAACCAAACTTGCTAGGATTGATGATAGTCTGGCCCTGAAGACACCTATTTGAAAATATTCACTTTCAAAAACAGCGCCCCCTTGTGACAGCAGCCACTATGACACCTGATATTTGAATGAACTTGTCCTAGAGTTTTTGTGCGATCACCTTGAAAATTAGAGAGGTCACTGTGAACAAGTTGCCGAGCATAAGTTACTGAAAGCTTTTTAAAATGTCGCTCGGTGAACGAGATAGGGGGCGCCAAAGTTGGTGTTCATTCATATTTTTCACAACAAAAGGCAAAACTCTTACAACCCGTAAAACTTGTCCTCCTGAGGAACACGTTGAATGTACATGCACGAAACTTGGTACTCACGCGTTCGTTAGGTCCAGACGGTCAAAAAAGTCAGCGTAGCCGAACCTCTAAAACGAACAGGAAAGCCGCCATATTGGATTGAAAGTACATTTTTAGCTGATTTTGGCCATTTCGCACCAATGGTATGTGAACGCACTTGTCATAGAGCTTTAATTCGATCACCTTCAAACTGGTTGAGGTCACTGTGAATAAGTTGAGGATCTAAAGTTATTAAAAGTTTTTTAAAATGTCACATGGTTTTTGAGATAGGGGGCGCCAAAGTTGGCGTTCATTCATATTTTCACAACAAAAGGCGAAACTCTTACAACCCGTAAAACTTGTCCTCCTGAGGAGCACGTTTAATGTACATGCACTAAACTTGGTACTCACGCGTTCCTTAGGTCGGGACGGTCAAAAAATTCAAAGCAGCCTATGCTCTAAAACGAACGGGAAAGCCGCCATCTTGGATTGAAAGTAAATTTTTTGCAGATTTTGGCCATTTCGCACCAATGGTATGTGAACGCACTTGTCATAGAGCTTTCATGGGATCACCTTGAAACTTTGTGAGGTCACTGTGAACAAGTTGAGGATCCAAAGGTATCAAAATCTTTTCATTAAGTATCACGGCGAACAAGAAGAAGGTCAGGAAAGTTGGCGAAAATCACGATTCCTCGAAACACACAACAATCTCTTATAACTTTGCCATGGAAGGTCAGATAGTAACCAAACAAGTGACAATCGATGATGGGCCCTTGCTAAAGATGTCTATGCAAAAACTGTAAATTTTGAAAACATCGCCTCCTGGTGGTTGCAAACACTAGGAAGTCTGGTATTTCGCAACACACAACAAACTCTTATAACTTTGCGATTGAAGGTCAGATCTTAACCAAACTTGTGATGATAGATGATGGGCTTTTGCTAAAGATGCCTATGCAAAAACTGTAAATTTTGGAAACAGCGCCACCTGGTGGTAACAGAAAGTACAAGTTCACAATTTCCCTTATAACTTTAACAAATTTCCTTGTATCAAACTCAAAATTTGGGAAAACATTCAAAACACATGGTAGATGATGCGTGCCTAATATGATAACAAATTGTTCAACAGTGTTGCAATGACAACACTGCAAAGTCAGATATTTGCGACAAAAAACAAACTGCTACCACTTTGCGAATGCTATTCCAATCTGAACCAAACTTGCTAGGATTGATGATAGTCAATCCCTGAAGATGCCTATATGAAAATATTCATTTTCAAAAACAGTGCCCCCTGTTGACGGCAGACAATATGACGTCTGGTATTTCGCTACAACAACAAACTCTTATAACTTTGCGATGGAAGGTCAGATCTTAACCAAACTCGTGACGATCGATGATGGGATCTTGCTGAAGATGCTTATGCAAAAACTGTACATTTTGAAAACAGCGCCTTCTGGTGGTAACAGAAAATACAATTCACAATTTCCCTTATAACTTTAACAAATTTCATTGTATCATACTCAAAATGAATGAAAACATGTAAAACACATGGTAGATGATGCTTGCTGAATATGATAACAAATCGTTCAACGGTGTTGACATAAGAACACTGCACAGGATCTACTCTACTGAGTGGTTCGTCAGTGCAGTAACCTTTGTTCGCGACATGATGGAGGCATTTGCCTACAAATCTATCAAATCTAACATTTACAGTTTCTCATGCTGCTCTGAAAGGGAAAGATGGGGCAAAAGGTACTGCAAGAGGGGCCAAGGAAAAAAAAACAGGGAAAATGGGAAGAGCGAAAAAGTAACAGAGGGAAAAAAAAGAAAATGCACCCTAAATTCTTATACCATCAGATGTTCTATCACAAAAATAACTAGTTATTTCTAAAATTCAGCTTCAATTCTGATACCATCAGTTGTTTTTCACAAAAATAACAACTTATAGACAAAATCACACTGTTGGACCTCAGCCCTCAGACCGGCCCTGAACATGTCTGTAAAGGATGACCTCCTTACAGGAAGTACAACTCCCGAAACAGGAAGTAATGTCTGACATTCTCCGATCCACACGAAACTTATTATGTAAGTCAAGGTACCTTCCCTAAACACGTTTACGGACACGCCTTTCACCCAACAGGAAGACGGCCATTTTAAACGGACACGCCTGACATTGCGCGGGGATGCAGCTGAAAATAACCAGTACCACAAGCGGTGAATGAACGGAAGATGAGGAAGAGGACTCGCGCTGCGACGTGGACGCACGGGGACTCGCGAGCCGTCAAGCTCGAACCCGTTGATTACCGCTTTACCGCTTGCGGTACTAGTTCTTATTCTTATTATTATTATTCCTCCAAATGAATCGCGTTTTTGAGGCCTTTCCCATGCCCCAAAACTCACCAAATTTTGCAACCCCATCAGACCTGGTGTAAAATTACGTATATCAATGTTTCAAGGAATGTGCGTCAAAAAATGGAAGAGGGCGGGGCTAAAAACTGACGCAAAAAACTTCTATTAGGTCATCTGCTCTCTGGTTTAACGTACATGAACGAAACTTGGCACACATGTTCATGAGGTGGGGACGGTCAAAAAAGTCGATGACAACTTCCCTGTGAATCCTACAGGAAGGACGCCATCTTGGATTGCACGCCAAAACAGAGGCGATTTTGGCCATTTCGCACCATCGGTATTTGAGCGAACTTGTCCCAGAGCTTACATGGAATCACGTTCAAACTTGGTGAGGTCACTGTGGACAAGTTGAGGATCTAAAGTTCCTGAAAACTTTTTAATAAGTATCATGGCGTACGAGAAAGGGGGCGTCAAAGTTGGTGAAAATTTCACGATTTTCGCCACACGCAACAAAACTCTTATAACTTTGCGATAGAAGGTCCGATCTTAACCAAACTTGTGGCGATTGATGATGGGCCCTTGCTGAAGAGGCCTATGCAAAAACTGTCAAGTTTGTAAACATCGCCTCCTGGTGGTGGCAGAAAATTAAAAAAAAAAGTTACTTTTACAATTTCGGGAATAACTTTTACAGAGATTATCGTATCAAACTCAAAATTGGTAAAAATCACCCAAAACACAAGGTAGATGATGCATGCTCAATATGATGGCGTAGAGTTACATGATGTTGCCATGGTAATGATGCAAAGTCGGATTTTTGCGACATAAAAACAAACTGCTACAACTTTGCGAATCCTAGTCCAATCTGAACCAAACTTGCTAGGATTGATGATAGTCCAGCCCTGAAGACGTCTATATGAAAATATTCACTTTCAAAAACAGCACCCCCTGGTGACGGAGACAATATGACCTCTGGTATTTGAAGGAATTAATCCTAGAGTTCTTGTGCGATCACCTTTAAACTCGGTGAGGTCACTGTGAACCAGTTGAGGAGCTTAAGTTATCAAAAGTTTTTTAAAATGTCTCATGGTGTACGAGATAGGGGGCGCCAAAGTGGGTGTAAATTCCTATTTTTCACAACAAAAAGCAAAACTCTTATAACTTTGCGATGGAAGATCCAATCCCAACCAAACTTCCTATGATTGATAATGGGTAGTTGCTGAAGGCGACTATATTGCCGAAAACAATACATTTTGAAAACAGCGCCTCCTGGTGGTGGTAGAAAATACTACAAAAAAAAAACTGTTACAACTTTGCCAATCCTGGTCCAATCTGAACCAAACTTGCTAGGATTGTTGATAGTCTGGCCCTGAACAAACCTATGTGAAAATATTTCAAGTCAAAATCAGCGCCCCCTGGTGAAAGTGGACGGGCCAAAAAACTGCTCCACCCCCTAAAACCTGTGGTCCTGAGGAGCACGTTTAATGTACATGCACAAAACTTGGTACACGCGTTCCTTAGGTCACGCCGGTCAAAAAAGTCAGCGTAGCCTATGCTCTAAAACGAACAGGAAAGCAGCCATCTTGGATTGAAAGTAAATGCTTTGCTGATTTTGGCCATTTTGCACCAATGATATTTGAACAGATTTGTCCTAGAACTTTCATGGGATCACCTTCAAACTTGGTGAGGTCACTTTGGACAAGTTGAGGATCCAAAGGTATCAAAATCTTTTCAATAGGTATTATGGCGTAAGAGTAAGGGGCCGGCAAAGTTGGTGAAATTTTTAATGTTTCGCCACAGGCAACAAAACTCTTATAACTTTGCGATAGAAGGTCACATCCCAACCAAATTACCTAGGGTTGATGATGGACCTTTGCTGAATAAGTCTGTGGAAAAACTGTACATTTTTAGCACAGCGCCTCCTTGTGGTAACAGAAAATCCAAAAAATAAACATTTCGGTAATAACTTTTACAGAGTTAATCGTATCAAACTCAAAAATTGGGAAAACATTCAAAACACATGGTCGATTATGCGTGCTTTATATGATAACAAATCGTTCAACGGTGTTGCCACAGCAACACTGCAAAGTCAGATATTTGTGACAAAAAACAAACTATTACAACTTTACGAATCCGAGTCCGATCTGAACCAAACTTGCTCTGATTGATGATAATCTGGCCCTGAAGACGCCTATATGAAAATATTCTCTTTCAAAAACAGCGCCCCCTGGTGACAGCAGACACTATGACACCTGATATTTGAATGAACTAATCCTAGAGTTTTTATGCGATCACCTTGAAAGTTGGTGAGGTCACTGTGAACAAGTTGCCGAGCATAAGTTCCTGAAAGCTTTTTAAAATATCGCTCGGTGTACGAGATAGGGGGCGCCAAAGTTGGTGTTCATTCATATTTTTCACAACAAAAGGTGAAACTCTTACAACCCGTAAAACTTGTCCTCCTGAGGAGCACGTTGAATGTACATGCACAAAACTTGGTACTCACGCATTCCTTAGGTCCAGACGGTCAAAAAAGTCAGCGTAGCCGAAGCTCTAAAACGAACAGGAAAGCCGCCATCTTGGATTGAAAGTAAATTTTTTGCAGATTTTGGCCATTTCGCACCAATGGTATGTGAACGCACTTGTCATAGAGCTTTAAAGGGATCACCTTCAAACTGGTTGAGGTCACTGTGGACAAGTTGAGGATCTAAAGTTATTAAAAGTTTTTTAAAATGTTACATGGTTTTTGAGATAGGGGGCGCCAAATTTGGCGTTCATTCATATTTTTCACAACAAAAGGCGAAACTCCTACAACCCGTAAAACTTATCCTCCTGAGGAGCATGTTGAATGTACATGCACTAAACTTGGTACTCACGCGTTCCTTAGGTCCAGACGGTCAAAAAATTCAAAGCAGCTTATGCTCTAAAACGAACGGGAAAGCCGCCATCTTGGATTGAAAGTAAATTTTTTGCTGATTTTGGCCATTTCGCACCAATGGTATGTGAACGCACTTGTCATAGAGCTTTCATGGGATCACCTTCAAACTTGCTGAGGTCACTGTGGACAAGTTGAGGATCTAAAGTTCCTGAAAACTTTTTAATAAGTATCATGGCTACGAGAAAGGGGGCGTCAAAGTTGGTGAAAATTTAAGATTTTCGCCACATGCAACAAAACTCTTATAACTTTGCGATAGAAGGTCCGATATTAACCAAACAAGTGACAATCGATGATGGGCCCTTGCTAAAGATGTCTATGCAAAAACTGTAAATTTTGAAAACATCGCCTCCTGGTGGTGGCAAACACTAGGAAGTCTGGTATTTCGCAACACACAACAAACTCTTATAACTTTGCGATTGAAGGTCAGATCTTAACCAAACTTGTGATGATAGATGATGGGCTTTTGCTAAAGATGCCTATGCAAAAACTGTAAATTTTGGAAACAGCGCCACCTGGTGGTAACAGAAAGTACAAGTTCACAATTTCCCTTATAACTTTAACAAATTTCCTTGTATCAAACTCAAAATTTGGGAAAACATTCAAAACACATGGTAGATGATGCGTGCCTAATATGATAACAAATTGTTCAACAGTGTTGCAATGACAACACTGCAAAGTCAGATATTTGCGACAAAAAACAAACTGCTACCACTTTGCGAATGCTATTCCAATCTGAACCAAACTTGCTAGGATTGATGATAGTCAATCCCTGAAGATGCCTGTATGAAAAATATTCACTTTCAAAAACAGTGCCCCCTGTTGACGGCAGACAATATGACGTCTGGTATTTCGCTACAACAACAAACTCTTATAACTTTGCGATGGAAGGTCAGATCTTAACCAAACTCGTGACGATCGATGATGGGATCTTGCTGAAGATACTTGTGCAAAAACTGTACATTTTGAAAACAGCGCCTTCTGGTGGTAACATAAAATACAAGTTCACAATTTCCCTTATAACTTTAACAAATTTCATTGTATCATACTCAAAATGAATGAAAACATGTAAAACACATGGTAGATGATGCTTGCTGAATATGATAACAAATCGTTCAATGGTGTTGACATAAGAACACTGCACAGGATCCACTCTACTGAGTGGTTCGTCAGTGCAGTAACCTTTGTTCGCCACATGATGGAGGCATTTGCCTACAAATCTATCAAATCTAACATTTACAGTTTCTCATGCTGCTCTAATTGGGATTGTTGTATCCACTTGAAACTTGATACATGAGACCTCAGACCCGTCCGGAACATGTCTGTAAAGCAGTAATGCCAAAGTCAAATACACGGGGGGCCAAAATAAAAAAAATGGTACAGGTGGAGGGTTAAATATTTATTAAAACTTGCAATTACTGCACATATTGAACCAATACCAATACAAAAGCCTATATTGCTCTCAATCATTAAATTAATTTAAATTAAATTAAATTAAATTAAATTAAATTAAGCAAAATATAAATAAAATCAGTTGCAATATTTTCTTAAGGCTCTTTCAGTAACAAATTGAAAACATTTTTCCTTCTTCTTTTTAACAGGTAAACAGCAAAATGTTATTTTCCTTCAAAGCTCAATGGCAAGATAAATGCAAAAATGAAACAGCATGTTACAAAACAAATCAGTGTGCTGCTCTGATCCTCACCAATGTTTGTCTTTTATAATAAAATTAGAAGTTAATGCAAACTTGAAAAGTGCAAAACAGTTGCAAGTTTCATAGTGCCTTCTTAAGTTATATTCTTTCATAACGACACACTGTCTCCACACACAAGACACACAGGCTTTCCTTTTACTTCGGTGAACATTATTCTGCCTCCCACCTGTCTTGAAAACCCTGTTTTCACCGTCTACTTTTCTATTTGTCTATTTGGGGGAGAGGGAGATGAAAAATGAGCAATGTTTAGTCCTCCACTGTGACTGTGATGCTGTTCATGAATGATGACACGGGATCGCACTCGCAGTGCATCTTGGGATTTGTAGTATTATGGTGATGAGGGCACATAATAGTGCAAGCCGGTTTTAATAGTAATTAAAAATCATCCCGCGGGCAGACATAACTCATTCACGGGCCTTGATTCTGACATATGTGCTGTAAAGGATAACCTCCCTCCAGGAAGTAGAACTCCCGAAACAGGAAGTCAAGTCTAACATTTTCCAATCTTCACAAAACTTGATATGTGAGTCAAAGGAACGTCCCTGAACACGTTTACGGACACACCTTTCACCAAACAGGAAGTCAGCCATTTTAAACAGGAAGTGCCATCTAACTTAGCACATGGACGCTGAAAATAGTCTAAGCTGAAAATTACTACTGCCGCAAGCGGTGAATGAACGGAAGATGAGCTAGACGTCTCGCACGGCGAGGTGGGCGCAGGGAGACCCGCGAGCCGTCAAGCTCGAACCCGTTGATTACCGCTTGCGGTACTAGTTATTATTAGGGTTCGAGCAACTTGGTTGCAAGAACCCTATTGAAACTGTAAAGATTATTCTTCTTCTTCTTCTTCTTCCTCTTCACCAAAGTAAATCGCGTTTTAGAGAACCTGAACATGCCCCAAAACTCACCAATTTTTGCAAGCGCATCAGACCTGGTGTAAATTTACGTTTATTACTGTTTCGGGGAATGTGCGTTAAAAAATGAAAGTGGGCGGGGCAAATAACTGCTCCACCCCCTAAAACTTGTGGGCCTGAGGAGCACGTTTAATGTACATGCACGAAACTTGGTACACGCGTTCCTTAGGTCGGGACGGTCAAAAAAGTCATCGTAGCCTATGCTCTAAAACGAACAGGAAAGCCGCCATCTTGGATTGAAAATTCATTTTTTGCCGATTTTGGCCATATCGCACCATCGGTATTTGAACGAACTTGTCCTAGAGCTTACATGGGATCACGTTCAAACTTGGTGAGGTCACTTTGGACAAGTTGAGGATCTAAAGTTGCTAAAAACTTTCTAATAAGTATCATGGTGTACGAGAAAGGGGCCGGCAAAGTTGGTGAAAATTTTTATTTTTCGCCACAGGCAACAAAACTCTTATAACTTTGCGATAGAAGGTCACTTCCCAACCAAATTACCTAGGGTTGATGATGGACCATTGCTGAAGAAGTCTGTGGAAAAACTGTACATTTGTAGCACAGCGCCTCCTTGTGGTAACAGAAAATACAACAAATACACAATTTCGGTAATAACTTTTACATATTTAATCGTATCAAACTCAAAATTTGTGACAACATTTAAAACACATGAAAGATGATGCGAGCTTATTATGATAACAAATGGTTCAACGGTGTTGCCATAGCAACACTGCAAAGTCAGATATTTGTGACAAAAAAACAAACTGCTACAACTTTGCGAAACTGAGTCTAATCTGAACCAAACTTGCTAGGATTGATGATAGTCCTGCCCCGAAGACACCTATATGAAAATATTCACTTACAAAAACAGCGCCCCCTTGTGACAGCAGCCACTATGACACCTGATATTTGAATGAACTTGTCCTAGAGTTTTTGTGCGATCACCTTGAAAATTAGTGAGGTCACTGTGAACAAGTTGCCGAGCATAAGTTACTGAAAGCTTTTTAAAATGTCGCTCGGTGAACGAGATAGGGGGCGCCAAAGTTGGTGTTCATTCATATTTTTCACAACAAAAGGCAAAACTCTTACAACCCGTAAAACTTGTCCTCCTGAGAAGCACGTTGAATGTACATGCCGGAACTTGGTACTCACGCGTTCGTTAGGTCCAGACGGTCAAAAAAGTCAGCGTAGCCGAACCTCTAAAACGAACAGGAAAGCCGCCATTTTGGATTGAAAGTACATTTTTTGCAGATTTTGGCCATTTCGCACCAATGGTATGTGAACGCACTTGTCATAGAGCTTTAAAGGGATCACCTTCAATCTGGGTGAGGTCACTGTGAATAAGTTGAGGATCTAAAGTTATTAAAAGTTTTTTAAAATGTCACATGGTTTTTGAGATAGGGGGCGCCAAAGTTGGCGTTCATTCATATTTTTCACAACAAAAGGCGAAACTCTTACAACCAGTAAAACTTGTCCTCCTGAGGAGCACGTTTAATGTACATGCACTAAACTTGGTACTTACGCGTTCCTTAGGTCAGGACGGTCAAAAAATTCAAAGCAGCCTATGCTCTAAAATGAACGGGAAAGCAGCCATCTTGGATTGAAAGTACATTTTTTGCAGATTTTGGCCATTTCGCACCAATGGTATGTGAACGCACTTGTCATAGAGCTTTCATGGGATCACCTTGAAACTTTGTGAGGTCACTGTGAACAAGTTGAGGATCAAAAGGTATCAAAATCTTTTCATTAAGTATCACGGCGAACAAGAAGAAGGTCAGGAAAGTTGGCGAAAATCACGATTCCTCGCAACACACAACAATCTCTTATAACTTTGCCATGGAAGGTCAGATATTAACCAAACAAGTGACAATCGATGATGGGCCCTTGCTAAAGATGTCTATGCAAA
>NW_025320805.1:0-59781 GCF_019176455.1 Solea senegalensis | reverse complement strand
CGTCCAAAATTTGCCAAAAAAGTCATAGGTTAGTAAGTTGTCCAAAATTTGACAAAAAAGTCATAGTATAGTATGTCGTCCAAATTTTGACAAAAAAGTCATACTAAAGTATGTCGTCCAAAATTTGACAAAAAAGTCATAGGTTAGTATGTCGTCCAAATTTTGACAACACAGTCATACTAAAGTATGTTGTCCAAAATTTGACAAAAAAGTCATAGGTTAGTATGTCGTCCAAAATTTGACAAAAAAGTCATAGGTTAGTATGTCGTCCAAAATGTGACAAAAAAGTCATAGGTTGGTATGTCGTCAAAAATGTGACAAAAAGTCATACGATAGCAGGTCGCCCAAAAATGTGACAAAAGTCATAGGTTTGTATGACGTCCAAAATGTGCCAAAAAAATCATAGTTTAGTATGTTGTCAAAAATGTGACAAAAAGTCATACTATAGCATGTCGTCCAAAATGTGACAAAAAAGTCATACTATACAATGTCGTCCAAAATGTGACAAAGAAGTCATAGTTTAGTATGTTGTCCAAAATGTGGTCAAAATATCATAGGATAGTATGTCGTCCAAAAATTGATAAATATGTCATAGGTTAGTATGTTGTCCAAAACTTGACAAAAAAGTCATACTTTAGTATGTCGTCCAAAATGTGACTAAAAAGTCATAGGTTAGTATGTCGTGCGAAATGTGACTAAAAGGTCATAGTTTAGTATGTCGTCCAAAATGTGGCAAAAATGTCATAGGTTAGAATGTCATCCAAAATTTGATAAATATGTCATAGGTTAGTATGTTGTCCAAAATGTGACAAAAAGTCATAATTTAGTATGTCGTCCAAAATTTGACAAAAACATACTATACAATGTCGCCCGTGACAAAGTAGTCATAGGTAGTGGTCAAAAATGTGACCAGGTCTTAATGATAGCAGGTCGTCCAAAATGTGACAAAGAAGTCATAGGTTAGTATGTTGTCAAAAATGTGACAAAAAAGTCATACTATACAATGTCGCCCAAAATGTGACATAAAAGTCATACTATAGCATGTCGTCCAAAATGTGACAAAAATTTCATAGGTTAGTATGTCGTCCAAAATGTGACAAAAAAGTCATACTTTAGTATGTCAGAAAACTAAAAAGTAATTTGTCGTCCCTAACTTAGAGCGCAATTTCCATATGAAGGGATATAAATCTTTCTGAACTCTGAACTCACCACGAGTACCAGAGAAGAAGAACAGCAGTGTCACTCGTGGTCACACACTGAACATTCACCCAAAAAACTCTCACACTCAGATAGGATTCATAAATATTTATTGATGAAAACAGAGATTGGTGTGTGAAACATTCAGAGACTGGGAACAAGAAAACAAAGACAATAAAGTTATTTAACAATAATACACAACTCACTAATCTGCACTTTCACTGGAATGACAATCTATGATTTTCCTCATTAAAATGCAGACAAACAATTGAAATGTGTTCATAGATCTCTGTTGAATAAATCAGTGGGACAGATGTACAACAAAGTGGATCATAGAAGTCCTGTACTTGGATTTTTACACTGGATTGTCAAATAATTGATTTAAGTTTAGTGTTGCCGTTTTTTAAAGCACTGAAGCAGTCGTACCCTGAGCTTGTCATTTTTGAGGCAGAAAAACTTCAGTTTTCTCGTTTTCTTGTTGTTGCTTCTTCCTCAGATGAGCAGATGACCCGTCTTTACTTCAGGAAGCGAATACTCATCTTGTGATCAATGTTCACTTTCTCCAGCGACTGTAAACAAAATACAAAAAAGAAAAATACAATCTGTAAAAAGATTTTCCACATTTAAGTCTGTAGACTGATGATCGCTCTCACCCTCCTGAACTCGTCGAAAGAGATGGCGTCGTCTTTGTCCAGGTCGGCCTCCTGGATGGCTCGTTCTGCGATGCTCTGCAGCTGCTCCTCTACCACCTGTGTCTCCAGCATGGCCCGCAGCACCTGTCCGTCACAGCCGTGGACCAATCAGCAGCCAGCAGTGTGTTTCTGAGGCGTGAAAGGTTTGACACCTACCTGAAGAAGCTCAGCTCTGGATATCTTTCCATCTCTGTCCTGATCGTACAACTGGAAGGCAACTAAACACACACACATGCAGAGAGGCAGCTGTCACTGTTGGCGGGTCAGAGGTCACAGGTCACGTATTAATGCTGCACTAACATTTCAGTTTCCTGGTCCTGCTATTGGCCAGTTCCTGCTGCGTGCTGTCTCTGCTTCGGTTTGGATCTGTGGGACGGAAATGAGCCAGAATCCTGACAAAGGAGGGAAAGTCCAGTGTTTCCCGTCTGTGGAGAAGCAGAGAGAGGAACAGGAAACAGTTCCTCATTCCTGATCAGAACAAACAGATGTAAAGCTGCTGCTGCTGTACTCTAAATTCACTTAATGGAACAAATTTATGCAACTTATGTACACAAGATAGACATTTATTAGTAATATGGATGAGAGCAGGGGCAACAATGTGAAATATCACTGAAATAAAGGAAGAAACTTTGCTACTGTTTGATTATTAACCCTTAGTGTTCATGCGGCACAGATGTGTGCTGCAGGTGCACCCTTGGTAAAATTGCAGTGGGAATAATACACAACTCCTTATATGGACATCCTGGGGGTGTGTGGTTATAGGTCACATATTCATATTGCTTTTTTTTCATCTTCTTATGTGTTGTTGAGATAAAGTTATGATCCATTTCATGTCGCCATTTTTAGTAGTGATATAAAGTAGCAATATTGCAACTGTGACGTATTTCCAAATTTCAATCTGATTTTAAACACACCTGAGCAGGAGGTGTGTTTATAAATGTCATCAGATTGTCTATAGGTTATGCTGAAAAAAAGATTTAAGATTTATATTGCACATTCTTATAGCCTCTGTATATACAAAGCATAGGAATGGAAAAAAGCAGCCGAAATGCTCTGGATTAAAATACTGCAAACACCAGATGACTACTTTTTTCTTACCATCACTCTTTATAGTTTCCTCTGCACAAAACTGAAATGAAAAAGAAATGTTGAGTGTGGAAGATCTTCAATAGGGCCACAACACTCTCTATATATGATATATATATATATATATATATATATATATATATATATACATATATATATATATACATATAATGCAGTGCTGCCCTAAAAGTATGTAGAAGCTCTTTAATTATTAATTAATTTGTATATAAATTCCATATTTTATATAATTCTACAATTCAAATTGTGGACAACAGAAGTCATTTGTAATCCTAAACTTTCCTTGGTTTCACTTTTCAAGCTGACTAGATATTAAATAAAAAAAATAGATGTTAAAATTGATATCGTGATGCCAGAATTTTGATTTCCAGACCAGAAAAATTCCTTCTTTTGGCTGGATTATATTTCTCCAGGGGCCGGAGTATTTAAACATTGACTTTATATAAACTTTATATATATATATTGATGAGATCTAAACATTAGTATGGATCGCATGTGATGTTATCTGTGCCCAGATTTTGAGTATTTGAAGTGGTTTCTGCAACAGTTTGACGGTTTCAGCGTCTTCACTGAGAAAGAGCACATCCTGCATGACATCCAGCTGTGTCCGTGTTTTCCTCACGACAGCAGAGGAAATATAAAACCAAAAATGATTTGTGGTTGATGGTCAGAGATCAGTGTTTTACTGTAACCGTGTATTTTCAACATGAGCAGCTTCTGTACCCTGGGGAGAAGAAGGCACCAATGATTCGGTCACCAATGGGGTTCAGGGCCAAAGCTGGAATGGCTCCAAAATCCCGAGGCCTGCAGCATAGAGAGAGACAGACAGAGATAAAGTTGTTGTCCTAACTTTAGATAAATACAGTTGGACCAATCCAAATTTTTCTTGATAAGTTTAAAAACATCTTGATTTGTCACGACTGTAATGATTCATTCCACTGACCGGAGCTCTCCTGTCTGATATTTGTCCAGGAACTTGAATCTCTGATGCAGACGGAGGAGGTGAGCAGCCGAGACTGAAACACACAGAAGAGCTGATCAATGAGAGACCAATCAATCAATCAATAAATATAAATCATATCTATAACATTACATGTGACTTGTTCAGGACTAATTATCGACGCACCCTGACGTCACTGTGACATCATCTGTTGGTATGTAAACTTCATTATGGACATTTTTGTCCATTTGCACTGAAGCGGGTAGTAAATTAAAGTGAAGCCTGAGGGTTAAACTAGACCAGGGGTCACCTAAGTTTTTAGGGTTCAAGGCGATAAATAAAAGTGTTTGAAATACGTCAAATGCGAAATTGAAAACCTCCCCAAACTCGACAAACGTGAGCTTGAAATATGGGAATCCATTTGGACTCCTGTCCATCTTTGGATCCACATACTTATTTATCTCGGGTGGGTTTTCTCGTGTGAGTGAAACACTTCACATTCTTCATTCAACATTCTGCAGATCAGTCTCATAAAACCGTCTTACTTTAGAGACGAGCAACAGTCAGTGTATCAGTGTGAACAGGTCAGGGTGTCGACTCACAAACTGAAGATAAAACAAAAACACTCAGCGACGCCGACCCACCCACCCGCACGCGTGCGCGCACACACACACACACACACACACACACGTTCGACATTCATGACTTGAGGGGACATTGCATTGACTTACATTCATTTCTTGGAGACTTACTCTAACCTTAAGCACAATTACTACTGGCCTAATCCTAACCCTAACCTAACCTTAAAACATATCTTCACCTTAAAATGTAGTAATTTACGTTATGGGGACTTGCTTTTTGTCCCCACAAGGAGGACAAGTCCCCATAATGTGACTGTGTAAACAGGTTTAGGTCCCCACAACATTAGTAATACCTGGACACACACACACACACACACACACACACACACACACACACACACACACACACACACACACACACACACACACACACACACACACACACACACACACACACACACACACACACAGAAATGTTGTTGTTGTTGTTTTTGTGCTTTGACTTTCTTTTAAAACAGGTTTGTGACATTTGTTTATATAAATAACTTTTAACAGAGACGCGTGTGTTGTTTTGATCAGAGATTTATCTTCAGAGAATAAAATGTTTATTATTTGGTTTGCTAATGTTCTTGTTTATGAAAATGTTGTTTACTGTAGTTAAAACCTCTCGTCTCTTCTGTTCTCCTCTTTAAAGTACAGCTCGATAAATAAACGAATAAATAAACAAACAAACATGAACTCACAGTCGGTCTCATGGATGAGTTGTTGGGCGTGTGGGATGTCGTCCATGCGGCTGCGGCTGGAGCCCATCCTGCCGCTCACACACTGTGTCTGTGTCTCAGGTCTGTCTGCTCTTCACCACACAAGTGCTGCTCGACCAATGACTGCTCTACTCACAGGTACTCACCGACCAATGAGCTGTGACCTGCCCAAAAAGACATACCCGTACTTCATAAGACAAAGATAATAACACAGACAGGAAAGAATATTTTTACTTTTATGAACAGTTAATGTCAGTAAAAGTGGCAAAATAAAAAATATCCTGAAGTTTAAAGGCACAATATATAACTTTCTGCTGCTAGAGAGCAGACAAAGACATGGATCATAACAATGGAACTTCAAAACTAGAGAAACAAAATCTCTTTGACTCTTCAGACGTGTGACACTGCCACTGACAGGCGAGCAATCAAGTAAATTAAACTACATGTATAGTACACCTGTACACATTTAAGTACACATATAACACAATTTTTTCTTCTGACTTTTCCCTCTCTAGGGGGCGCCACAGCGGATCACCTGCTCTTAATAAAATGTGTAAAAATAACACTTTAATGTGGAATATATACATACTGAACCTTTACTTTCTATCCTACATGTACAGTATATAAAGAGAACTGTAATCTGTCAATCACTTCATGGACACTAGATGGAGCCATTTACACATCAGTGTGTCATCATGGGTACTGTCTGATGTCAGGTGACTGTAGTCGCAGTAAACAATTATACAAACAGTATATAAACGAGTACTAGTACGAGACAAACAATGTGAGAAATCATGTATCAGAAATCAGGTTAATAAATGTGTTTTTATGTTTTTGCAATAAATTTTAATTTGGTTATAAACCACATATGTTTGATATGTGGTTTATAACCAAATTAAAATTCATTCATTCACTGCAGCACAAATAGTATTAGAAATACAAAGTAAAGTTCATTTAAAGCTACAATAATTGATATCTGTATGTTGACATCAGATTAAATAATCATGTGACATTTTAAATAAATATAGTATCTCAGATTAAGTTCATTGTTTTGGTCTCAAGTGACTGAAATTACATTTACACCCGTACTGCTGTGTGATTAAACACCTGACGACATGTAATCAGATTACATATACAGTGCATGTGTGTTACTGTAGGTTAACCTGCAGTGACCAATAATAGTGACTGATAATATTATCAGCAGTTCTGCGTTCTGTTTTTTCCACTCTCTCTCTCTGCACTCTCTGACCCACTTTCGTTTTTATGAAAATAATTCTAGTGAGCACAAAGGTGATCAATCACACACACACACACACACACAAGCACACACACACACACACACACACACGCACTTCATGTTTACTGAGGAAACAAATGAATTGATATCATTCACATTTATAAAAAAATATTATTTACTTTGCCAAAGTATGTACAAAGTACATGTTATGAACGTCTCCCACCACAAAAAACAAAACAGCGCTGGCTTTTTAGTGAAACACTTTTCACTGTCCCTCAAAGATTCCTACATACATTCCTACAGTAGTCTGATGATGTTTCATAGCATTGATAGTTCTTTTGTATTGTGTTCAATGCACTTTGAGATGTTTGTGGGTCGTATATGACATGATGTTTACCTTATTTCAAAAACAAATGCTAACATTGCGCACATTTTTGATTTCATGCACTTTGCGATGCACCTGAAACGCGTTATTTTTAGTTACAGCTAATGCTGGGCACTTTTTTACGCACCTTTGAGGCGTGCAAAGGACAGGTATGACCAAAGTAATTGTATTGCTAGTTCTTTTATGATATTTTTGATGCACTTTTTTAATTTGTCCTCACCTGCTGCTTACTGGCTGCAGAACATGTCTGGCCTAGCCACATTTCTTGTTTTGAAAATGCGGCCCTGACGTAGGGTGTGTGCACATGGACCCTGCAGAAACAACAATAACACAGAGGAAGAAGAATGGATGATTTTTGAGGAGAGCTTCCTTTCAAGCTTCATAAAAAGTAGATTTCCCGCAACCGTTCATGTCACACAGCATTTGTGTGATACTGATGGCAATAATCTCTGATCAGTTTCACTGATTGTCGTGTCTTAACTTATCCGTTTATAAGAATCCACTCCTCTTGACTTTCTATTTCAGTCTCAGTCTGATGATTTTGTTTTCCCAGGCCTAGAAGAGAAAGTGCAGGTATGTTTGTTATGTAAAGCCAGGTGACATGTGACAGGCAGGGCGGGTGAGGACACTGATGGCAGATTACACAATGAGTTGCACGCAACAACAAAAAGAATCACAGGCTGCTCTATCGTTAGTGTTATATTATTTCATCACCCACTGGTCAGAACGGTCAGAGAGGTAGTGCCTTTCAGTGGTTTCATTTAATTTTCTTCTCTTCCTTCAACCAAAATTGTTGACTGAAACAGAACCCACGAGTCATATTTCCAAAGCCAAAGCACAGACTTAATCTAAATGATCTAAATTGAAGGAGTCCAAACTGTTACATTTACAATCAGGACAAGTAGATAATACAGTTTTTTCAGTTTTGCTTGCCATCTTCTACCGCTTTATCCTCCACATGAGGTGCTCAGCTCAGCTGACATAGGGCGATAGGCGGGGTACACCCTGGACAGATCGCCAGTCCATCACAGGGCCACATAAAAGACAACCAATCTACCTAATCCCCATATTGCATGTTTTTGGACTGTGGGAGGAAACCGGAGAACCCAGAGAAAAGTCGTGCACACACGGGGAGAACATGCAAACTCCATGCAGGAAGGCCCTTGTTCTGACCAGGTCACAAACCTGGGTCATCTTGCTGCAAAGGCAAGAGCGCTAACCACTTCACCAACCGTGTGGCCCCCTCTCAAAACATGACAGTGCAGTTTATAATTAAAACCCTGGTCTGCAGAGAACACTGATGAACAGAACTTACCAATACTCTTTGGAGTGAACTTCTTCTTCCATTTCTGTTCATCAAGAAACATGATTCTGTGAAAAACTATTTATAAAAGAAAAAAAAAAATCACAATATATTGCAATTCAATCTTTTCCCCACTTCCACATTTCATTGATGTTGTGATATCTATACTAAAGGGTTTTTATGATGACACCTGTTCCAGCGACATGCAGTAATGCCGTGAAGTAGAATGTTGTAGTTCTTACTGTGGCAGGAGTTAATACAGATGCAGATAAAGTGATTTTTGTGCCACTTTAACTGTAAATGGGACCGTCATTTACGACATGTTACATCATATTAGAGACCTGAAACTAGTGATTGAGGAAATTACAGATGTTATGAATCATTACATGGACATTGACATTCAAGGGAATATAGGTTTCAGAAACTTCCTTAAGTGAACATATCCACTTTTATCCACAGTCTGTTGTAGCAACACATTCATTCACTAATAGATCCTATTCCTGCAGATGTTTTCTCTCAGTTTCAGTTATTTAACTCAGTAATCACTGCATCGAAATGCTGCTGGAGTCTTCTCGGGATTTTCCACAGTGATGCCACAGTTCTGTTTATCGCTGGTCCTGAATAATCTTTAATGCATTCTCTGAAACACATGAGACACATGTGGTGACTTTGATCTTGTAACCTTCACCAGTGACTTTATGAGACCTGGTCACCATCTTACTGTTTATACATCGCAGGTAAATGTCTGTATTTATTTAGTGCTTTTCTACTCTTGATGACCACTCTGAGCTGCTTTATACCACAGTCTTGCCATTCACTCAGCACTATCACACATCTTTCACCATCAGGAGCAACTTGGAGTTAAGTGTCTTGCCCAAGGACACATCGGCATGTAGGCTCGCGGAGCCAGGAACCAAACGCCACAACTTTCCTGTTGAAGGATGACTCGCTCTACCACTCAGCTACTGTCTGTAAACAATAAGTGCTGGGGGTCAAAGGTCACTCGGCCAGGAAATTCATTTATTTCCTGCTGGCTCGCAGCCAGAACTCACTCACACACAAACACACTGGGTTAACTGGTTGCGACAGTCTGGACAAAAACCCAGCAAGACTGGACAGGACTCTGTATATACTACTGCACTGTATATACAGTATATCAGTGTGTAATTCTTTATCAACAATCTCTGCTGCTGCTTATATAAATGACATTGTACTTCTATAAACATGTCATCACCGACTCAGAACAGTCTACATTTATAACTTGATACAATTGTCTCTAATCTCTTCTGTCTCTACCTCACCTCCCTCTTGTCCTTTCTCTCCTCCACCTCTCCTCTGTCCCCCATTTCACCCCTATCGGTCGAGGCAGATGGCCACACATCATTGAGTCTGGTTTTGTCAGAGATTCCTGTTAAAAGGGAGTTGTTTTTTATCTCCACTGATGCCTAGTGCTAACTCATTGTGTAAATTGTTGCGTTTCTCTGCTTTCCATGATGTTGTCTATATGTACAGTGCCTTGAGATAATGTACTGTATGTTGTGATTTGGCGCTTCACAAATTGAATTGAATATATTCTGGTAACTTAATACCTATAATTTACATTCTAAATTGTAAATTTCTTAATTATCTTATCTTATCTTATTCACATTGAATCAAATCACTAGATCTGTTGCGTCTACTCTTTCGTCATAAAAAAAATGATAAGCGTAGCCTTTTGAGGATATAAGAAAATAAGTACTCACAAAGATTCAGTGTTAAAAAAAAATGGGCTTATACAAATAAAATAAATAATAAATAAATAAAATAACAAAATACAATAATAATGTAATCTTATCAACTTAATTTTAACATTACTCTTTAAATAACTGTTCATTGACAAGATTTGATTTGACAGAACACTAAAGATCATTGACACACTTAATTAAAGAAGATACCATCTTCTGCTCTGGCCTACCCTTCTTCAGAGGAGGAGGCTACGGGTGAAATGTTGTTCACTCGTGAACTCGTCGTATCGAGTGCATCTAATTTTCATTTATACTTTTGTTCCTGCCACCGACCAGCACCAACATGCTTTGAATGTACAGGGGGATTTCAAGTATATTTGAAGAAAAAGGAGAAATGTTCTTGGTGACCACCGTCCTCACTGGTTTGTTCCAGCTCCAGCTGTCGCAAAGTGACAGCAAATAACACAACCACATGTTAAAAGGTTGAAAATGTGTCTTGTTAAACTTTTCTATTTTGGTGAAAATATGTGAAGGATTTGGTTACATAACAAGACAAGTTAAGAGGTGAAGCGGCTCTGCTTCTGTCCAGGCACGACCGTAATGAGGCAGAAAACACGTCACAATTAAGAAGCATTATACAGTCACACACATTTATCCACTGTGCACTCCTTAATTTATTAACTTAACATGGTTTTAATAATTTGCTCTGTGATCAGAACTCATGTTGAGTCATAAAGTAGAGAGCCTTGTGTTTACCACATTTGGCAATCTTTGGAATGATGCAGCTTTCGTTTGAACCGTCGGCCATCTGGGAGGAATTCTCGCGAAATCTACATCATCTTAAATCAGCAATATCGCCCACTGCTTCGTCACACAGACCTTTCATGGGCTGTAATCTGTTATCTCTTGTGACGTGAAACTTTGATTAATCTTAGGGCAATTCTTTTTGGAAAATTGGTTGGAGAGTGGGGCCACACGACTGATATAAGCCTTACTGCATGGAGTTTGCATGTTCTCCCTGTGTGTGTGTGTGGGTTTTCTCCATTCTTCAGTTTCCGCCCACAGTCCAAAAACATGCAGATTTGGGGATTAGGCAAATTGGACACTCTAAATCAGGGGTGTCAAACATACGGCCCGGGGGCCAGAACCGGCCCGCCAGAGGGTCCAATCCGGCCCACAGGATAAATTTGTTAAAATTTCACACTAATCTAAATGTAATGTCAAATGCTCCATGACTACCATGATACCCGTGACTAAATGTTTGTGCCTTTATAGATCCAGTGTGCTATGTAAATAGTAAATTTAGGCATGATATTGTTGAAATTGCACTTATATTTCATGTTTTGTAAAATTATCCTTCATTAAATGTAAAATAAAGGAGAAAAAACAAAGGGGTTCTTGTTGTTCATAGGTTATTATGCTATTATTTTACTATTTTTACTGGTCCGGCCCCCTTGAGATCAAATTGTGCTGTATGTGGCCCCTGAACAAAAATGAGTTTGACACCCCTGCTCTAAATTGACCGTAGGTGAGAGTGGATGGTTGTTTGTCTCTATGTGGTCCTGTGATGGACTGACGACCTGCCCAGGGTGTCAGCTGGGATCATCGACAGCGCTCCCTGTGACCCTCATGTGGATGATAAAGCGTTAGAAGATGGACGAATGAATGAATGAATGAATGGTCCCAAGTTGAAAGAAAAATCTCAAAAGCCCACCGTTGTATTCACATGTCTTCTTGCGTTTCTTGTGCTTCCTTCTCTTCAGTTCATTTGGGGGATTTCCATGTATATAAAGACATTCATACACACTTCATCCCCTAACTGGGACAAGAATGTTATTTCCTCTTCTTTGTATTATGCCACTGCAGAGGAAAATGCTCCGTTGGGCCAATTTCTTGGATTTCTTGTGAACTCATTCACGTTCAGGAAAATCCTTACCTGTGCACATCAGGCAAACACCCACACACCTACAGAGAGCTTCTGGTAACACCAGACACAGAGAGTCACTTTGATTGTGTTGCTTTTCACTGCCAAAGCAAAAACAAACTGATCTACATTCCAACAGTGACATTTCAGTTTCAGATTTACAGACCAGGTCAAACGGAGCCATGAATTTCTGCTAACTGTCAAGAAGTTCAATGACCTTCAGTGGACATTAAACTCAACATGAGCCACAGGCTGAGACAGTGCTTTTCCTCCTGATCTTATTTATAAAAAGAATTGTTTTTGTTTATTTATTTTCATGACACCTGGAATTTCTGTCTGTGGTTGACAGAAGGTGTTTGAGATGTTCATGCTCACCTGAGGATACTCCCGGGAACTTCCCACTAGGGATTAAAAAAGACTAAAGTATTATTTAATCTGTCATCAATCATATATGATTGAGCTTCTCCTCCTTGTGCACTCTCGATGGGTGACATCATATGGATTGTTACGTGGATGAAGGCCAAGTGTTTCCATACTTCCTCCTTCACTAAATGGGAGGAGTCCAGTATGAACACACGTCACAAATAAGTCTGTGGTTTTGTGCTGTAAAAGTGAAAATGGTTTGAACAACTGCGTGAAAAGTGACACCCATTTAAGGATACCTATTGTGCCTAAAGCCTGTTTTTTTTCTTTACTCTGTCATTGTGTAATAAAAGCACATCATCACAGATTTGGCACTGATCTGGCTGAAATCCAGAGGCCTCCACCACCTCTTGACTCCCGGGGAGTTTCAAGTAACACTGATCCCAGATGATTTACTGTAAATGGAAATGAGCACACGGTAAAGCATCTGTAGCTCTAACGTCCATTTATACTTCCTCTGTTATGTTACTTACCGGCTGGTGACTCATCGTTTCTTAGATAAACCATCAGGTAGTACTTAAAACAAAATCAATTATAGAAATTTAAAACTAAAAAAATTAAAATCAAGCAGACAGAGAATTTTTCATCTGTTCTGTGTTTGCCCTCCCTTATTTGTCCTCGATGTAAAAATGAAACTTACACTCCCACTCAGCTCGAGTATCCAAGATTCGACAAGTGCTCTTTTACCTGTTGTTCCCATTTCATCTAATCAGTCCCCCTTTAACTCAGAGAAACACCGAACAGACAAAGCACCTGCAGTAAACAATACTGTTTTCAACCCTGATTTAAACAAGCTGACAGTTTGTGCACACCTCAGGTGTTCAGGGAGCTTGTTCCACAGGTGAGGACCATAGAAGCTGAATGCAGCTTCGCCCTGCTTGGTTCTGACCCTGGGGACGCTGCGTAAACCTGTCCCTGATGACCTGTGGGGTCTGGATGCTTCATATCCAACGAGCAGCTCTGACATGTATTTAGGCCCAAGACCATTCAGTGACTTGTAGAGCAATAACGGGATTTTAAACTCGATCCTTTGACACACAGGGAGCCAGTGCAGTGATTTAAGGACAGGTGTGATATGGTCCATTTTCTTGCTGTTGGTCAGGACTCTGGCAGCAGCATTCTGTATGAGCTGTAGCTGCTTGATTGATTTTTTTACTGAGACCTGTAAAGACACCATTACAATAATCTAACCTAACCTACTAAGAATAAATGTATGTAAGTATTTCCATGTCTTGTTTAGACAGAAATCCTTTAATTCATGCAATGTTTGAGCGATAATAATAGGCTGATTTAGTCATGGTTAAAATGCAGGTCTGAGTCCATAACTACACCAAGATTTCTGGCTTGGTCTGTGGCTTTTAGTGTCATTGAGTCAAGTTGGCCACTGACCTCAAGCCTCGCATTTTTGGGACCAAAAACAATGACTTCTGTCTTTTCTGCATTGAGCTAGAGAAGATTCTGCTAAATAAGTCAAAACTATAAAAAACTGTTTCTGGGAGAAAGATGCTTCTACAAAACCATGAATGAAAAAAAAGGACATTAATTGCAGCAGTCTAAAATGTAAAAAGTAAATGTTTTTTCATCAGGTTCACTGCAGCAAAAGACATTTTACTTTTTTAAAATAAACTATTAAATCAAAGTACAGGAACATGACTCACTCTCTTACACAATGAACCAGAGATAATGACTGTATATATATCAAGTTCCCAAGTAAAGAGGAGCTTTACTTTCACTTTAGTTTCTGAGTGCGGCGCCGTTACTGTGAGATAATGTTTGTGTTCGACTCGTCCGTGAATCGAGTCACATCCAAATGTACAGGTTATTTAGTGGTTAGCGTTATAGATCTAAGCCATCTGGTCAACACATTATGTATTCTGTTACATAAAAATTGCTGATTTTATCTTTGGTGTGGTTTCCTGTTGGCTGATTTCTCAAGGCCTTTTCCTAAAGTAAAAGCTTATTCCAACATATTTCTGGCTAATAAATTACATATTTGACCAATTAACCTTATTAAAAGTTCCATATTTGAACTTTAACTAGCTATATAAACACCGTTCATTCCACTGAAGGCAGGAATTCTCCACTTCACCTGGAAACCCAGTGGAGTTTTTTCTCTAAGTAAACACGGTCAGTTCCCTCTGATCGCCTTATATGCTTTTTATCAGCAGCACTTCAGGGAAGTGTTTAGATACGATCATTTTATTTACCAGTTTGTTTCCTTCAGTTTGTCTACAAATTTCCCAGGTGGCCTCCGTCATTAAAGACAGGTTGTTTCCAAATAATAAACAAAGACAATACACAAGCAGCATTTTTAGCATCATGATTTGTTCCCGGAGTCTTTTTCAAACACGACTGTTTCTCTGGAGGGGTATTTCCAGTGTTGCATGTTGGTGAATTTAATCGACAAGCGACTGGCCATGTGTCTGACTTGGCTCCAGACAAGCTCATTATGGTGACTGTACACTTGTCCAATGACATCAAAAACATACCAACATAAATAGAATTCAATTTGCATGTTTCATTACTGATGGAAACAGAGAAGTGACCTCGCTGGGTGAGTACAAGTTTCAGCTATGAAAGTTTTACTGTCTGAATTAAAGTAGTGATTCCCCTCTGTCAACCTGCCTGACGATGTCTCCTGCCAGGCGATGATTATGACCTCGATACCAGGGTCATACCTGAGTCTTGGCAAGCACAATTCACCTGAGGCAATAACAACTACCAAGGTAACTTAACTGTAACTGTTTCCTTATGTTCATGAGTTACTGTCACAGAGTCACGGGAATGTAGGAACACACTGAGCGGAGTCAGAGATATGCAACCTCCAGTATGTTCAGTGATTGGACAGCAAACCTCAGAATGAGTAAAGTTTGTGATAAGAAATGTGAGATAACTTAAGCACAAAGGAACAGGATAGACTATAATGACAGTGACTGTGAGTTACAGAAACACAGGAGACATTCAGTATGTTTACATGCATGTTAAAGACAATAATTCTGTTTACTTAATGTCATGTAAACACATAAAATCGAACTCGTCTTAGTCAGACTAACATACCTGGACAATAGTCTGATTACGCTGGCATATATACGCTTAGTCGGACTGGAGTTGGACTTGGTGTTCTGCACATGCACCAAATTTCCTCCTCGGAGCAGAGGGAGGCGACGTATAAAACTGCAGGACTGTTGGATAGGTTAACAGGAAGTTTATAGAGAGAGACAGCGCCCAATAAATCGATGTTCTTCTCCACATGTATAGCTTGATTAAACAGTGCATGTAAACTGCACTGTGTGTCATTATATTTTCCTGCAACAAAAAATAAACACTTGAGCCTTCAAGTAATCACCCATCAGCAAAAGTGTGCCTTTACACTAAAGGCACACTTTTCAGGAAACAAGTTTGTCTATAGCCTTGTGCAACTGAGTAAACAAAACCAGAATAGAAATCAGTCCTATTTCTATTTCAACATTAACTGGCTAAAGTGGAATCAAGCAAAGCAAATGTTTCACTAGAGGGAGTGATGCACAGTAAACTCTCATGATTCCTGCCATCAAGTCACTTTAGGGCTGCACTTAAATTACATTTACAGTATTTGTTTACGCTCAAACAACATACTCAACAATGGCAGACACCATGTTGATTTCACATTAGCAACATAAACAACTCTTGCTACAAATTTGACAACAAAAAACAGTGCTTCTGAAAACCAACTCTGGCACCAGGAGTCAATCACACTGACAGTCATGCATGTGTGTGTGTGTGTGTGTGTGTTCTCTGTCAACATGTCGACTGCGCCTCAGAGTTTCTCTAACTGTCCAACTGTTTCCTGTAGAGAAGCAGATTCTGTAAAATCCACCTGAACTACGTGCACGGTGGAACGTTTTTAGCCACAATCTAGACGAATCTGACCAACTCCAAACCATTCACAACACTAGCTGCATCTGCTCTCTTAACGGTGGCAGGTTTTTTAAACCACAGCTGTAGTGACGCCGACTCTCTGCCATATGAAAAGGAAACAAAACAATCTGCTGCGATGGGAAATGTGAAGAGACAGAAGTATTCACGCTCCCCGTTGTTCCTGTGAGGAGGTCGTCCTCTGGATTCAGCTCAGGCAGAAAATCATTGACAGTGATGGAGTTGTCACTTTTCATCACAGAGTGACAATAAAGACTCACAGTGAGGAATGCTAGCCGGTCCCCAGCAGGACAGGAGCACAGCGAGGTCAACCACGTCAGAGCCTATGAAATGGCTTTTCACTCAAAACACAACACTTCCACTTCACGACAGGAGACCTCTGTATGTCAAATACTTTATTCAGTCATAATTAGATGTTGAAAAACAAAAAGTGACAAACACGAGGCAGTGGACAAGAGACTGTGCTCACACTCAGAAGTGGGATTGGTGTCACACCTGAGTTACAGTATGGACATTCCAGTTTCCACAGAACAGAAAACAAGTTAAACATTTGATAAACACACACACACAATAATAAGTGAGTGTTTCTGTTTTGACACAAACATGCTGTGAATTTCAGAATAAAAGGGGTTTGGAACAAATGCTTAGAAGCAACTTTTCAAATAACATTTAATTTCCTGCTCCGAGTGCAAGTATGAAGCTCATTAACTTTCCTATTTTACGACAACGTCTTGCAGAGTTATGTTGTAAATTATATCATTGACTTTCATTTTTTAAGCCGCGTCACTCGGCATTTCACTGAACACATGTCACTCTGAAGAGAGAAGCTCAGGCCGAGGAAACAGGAGCAGCATGTCTGCACTTGGCTCTGAGGCTGCAGAGCTGCAGCAACAGCTCAGGGGGAAGTCAACGGGCCACATAGCTGAGAGGAGCTGAGGCATGACGAGATGTGCGGCACATGAACCCTCTCACAGTTTATGTGAGAGGTCACACACATGAAAAGCAGCTAAAGCTACTACGGAGTCTGCTGCAGGTTCACTGATAAGTAATGCTAACCTCTCGGCTCGGCCTTAAGGGGCCCCATAGAAGCAGTGATGATATGGACACATCGTATTTGCGTAGTTCAACTATTAAACTGAGTGTATGGAATGGATTTGCAAAAGAAAAACAACAGCAGAACAGTAACTGAATACACCAGCAGTTTAAGAAATTGTGTGAATGAACATTATCACCATTACTGAAACAAAACAAGAGCTTTTCTGTGATGAATATAAAACACGTTTTTTGGGCCATTTTTGCACATATTTATATTGTTCAAATTTCAAATGTAACACCCATCTGTTGCTCGCGCTCAACTGCAGTGTTTTTCCAAAATAAAGGCTTTGGCTTTCTTAAACTGTTTTAAAATACAGTTCCTCGCCTTGGCTTAGGTGTTAAAGGGTTAAACAATAAATATGATTGTTTATCTGACTGTGTGAATCAGATAAACCAGCTTATCCAGCCCTCTGATTCATATTAGTGTAGTTAGAGTTAAAGTAATGCCTGCAAAACAAAACATGTTAAGATTTAATCAATGATATTGTTACACAATCTAACTACACCACAAATTATGTCTTACAAGTAATAACAACACTGATGTTTCGTCATGTCTTATTTCAGCATGAAAACTGACATAATGTTCTATTAAAATAGACCTGAAAGTAACAATTACGACCATTAAACCCTCAGAAAGATTTTCTCTGATGTTATAAATCAAGTGAGAAATAGACAGATTTTTTTGTTCTTTTTGCCCCTGATCTGTACCCGGAAGCACGATCGGTTCTATGCATGCGCCAAACATGTTTTCAGGACAATGTACTATCACACATATTATTTATTTAAATGTACTTTCACTGGGTCATTTGCCAAATAAATTTACTTGATCTTATTACTGGGAGAAGCACATGTTACTGGGAGAAGCACATCGTCCATTAAACATTAAAAAAATAGAAAAGTGATTAAAACATTGGATTAATGTAGTCAATTCGGCTTGTTTTTGTTTTTTTTTTCTCCAAACAACAAACAACAACAGTAGAAGCTGTCTACCCACACACACACACACACACAGATAATAGTCCCTGTTAATGTGTCCATGGTCCACGATGGAGGAGCAGCACATTCAGCTGTGAGCAGAACTGAAACAGAAGTGGTGGGTGGGGCTTCAGTGGTTTTGAACCTAGCAGGGTTTGAAACACACAGGCCAACACGCCGGAAAGGAAATGAATTACACACCCATTACCAGCACTGGTCCCTAAAATGACTTCAAATGACATTAACAATGTTCACAAAGTGGCAAGCCTTTCACACACAACCTCCTGGGACCAGATTAGAAACAGTCTTGAGCAGGGCACCGTGTTTTCAGCTGCCCTGTGGCACAACAGGACGTGATCTCTCACCAACAGGAAGAGGAATTTGACGAGCAGGAAATGGGTGTCTTCCTTGGAGCGGCTTTTTATAGAAACACAAGTCCGAGAGTATGAACTGGCTGATCTGAAGACTAGTAACTGCAGGTCTGAGGGAGTGAACGCGCTGGAAGGAAACATGAGGGGGGGCGGCAGGAAGAGAAGGAAAACATGTTCCTCTGTGTTAATCAGCTCATTAAGAGTCGTTTCCATCTGTGTATTTACTGATTCTGATTAACGTCTCTGCTTTTGTCAGTTTCCCTTAGAGAGAAAAATTCTCAGGCATGTTTTCATGTAGCTTTTTTACAGTGTTACAGCAAAGACGCTAGTAATTGCGTAAATCATTGCCTATGGTTGCTCTGGATGAAATAAATAATAAATAAATAAATATATATATATGTATACATACATATACATACATATACATACATATATATATATATATATATATACATACATATATATATATACATACATATATATACATATATACATATATATACATATACATATATATACATATATATATATATACACACATATACATATATATATACACACATATACATATATATACATATACATATATATATATATACATATACATATACATATATATATATATATATACATATACATATATATATATATATATATATATATATATATATATATATATATATATATATATATATATATATATATATATATATATATATATATATATATATATATATATATATATATATATATGTATATATATATGTATATATACACATAATCTCTGAGTGTATTGTCAAGGAGTGACTGCAACCACAATTTGCGGTGAAATATTTTAGAAATCTTTCAAAAACTTGTTTAAATGTTATTGTTATTTATTTGGCAAACAACAATGAATTCATCTTTTTATACCCAAATGTGAGTCAGCTGACCACTAAAACTAATATTTCTCTTCAGTAATGCAAGTAAATAACTAATAAATATAACAACAATAATAATAATAATAATAATAATAATAATAATAATAATCTGCACCATTCTTGTGAATGTGATATCTCAAGAAAGCCAAGACGGGATCCTTTTGAATTGAAACTTAAAGTGATTGGATTTTGGAGACAAAAGGATCGTTATCATGGTCAGTGCAACCATTTATCATGTGTTTTATCACCTCGATACATCTCAGATGAACCTTTAGAGAACATTGTCAAATTTGGTACAAACATTCACCTGGACCTGGAGGAGGAATTGGTCAAAGATCACTGTGACCTCACATACATTAGGAGGAGAAAGACAATGTCAGTGTGACTGGACTCTGACCTCTTAACCTCCCTGTGAAGTTGGAGAGAGACCTGCCAGAGGCAACAGAGGCTCAAACATGTTTAACTCCTGATCTTCTATGTTGCGACTGATCTCTCAGCGCAGTTTTATGAGCTGCAGACGGTTTGACAGACAGGTGGACAGGTGAGTCTCATCTCTTCCTGCAGAGGAAGCTTCTGCACTGAGCGGCGTGACCATGTCCAATCACCACCTCCCACTGTCTTCCTATAAAAGACTCACAGTCACGTTTGTGTAACACGTACAGTTCTCACTCACATCGACGACACACGTCATTGCTCAGCTTGTGTCTGTGATAACGTCAAGTCCAGATGAGTCCAAGAGGAAAACAAAACACACTAAAATCTTTCATTAACTCCAAATATAAAGTTTTTTTTAAAAAAAACACCAACATGTGGGGCCACATGGTGGTGTAGTGGTTAGCACTCTCGCCTTGCAGCGAGAAGACCCGGGTTCGAGCCCCGGTTGGAACAAGGGCCTTTCTGCATGGAGTTTGCATGTTCTCCCCGTGTGTGCGTGGGTTCTCTCCGGGTTCTCCGGCTTCCTCCCACAGTCCAAAAACATGCAATGTTGGGATTAGGTAAATTGGACACTCTAAATTGACCATAGGAGTGAGTGTGAGAGTGAATGGTTGTTTGTCTCTATCTGTGTGTGGCCCTGCGATGGACTGGCGAACTGTCCAGGGTGTACCCTGCCTATCGCCCGATGTAGCTGAGATTGGCACAGCACCCCCCGCGACCCTCTGGTGGAGGATAAAGCGGTTAGATGATGACTGACTGACTGACACCAACATGTAAAAGGTGGATCGAATCAATGAGACTCATCATCGTTACTTCAGCAAATTCAGAGTTTTAGTTTCATCTGTAAAAGCCTGTAGACTGACAAGGTTTAATCTCTGAGTGTATTTATCAGCACAGTTATAGAAAATAGAGAAAAATAAAAACAAATGGAATTATAAACAAAACCACACAATACATGTGCTTTTGTTTTGCTCCTGCGTAGCAATACTCAGGACAAAGACCTACACACTACACACACACACACACTGTGCACACTAGCATACAGACAGGAAGAGCACATGGTAATGATATCAGAAGTCTATAAACACAGCATTCACCTTAGCTACAGTGTCCTGTGTCATCACACACACACACACAGGTTTACTTCTTTCTTTTGCATTAACATACATTCATTTCCTGGAGACTTACTCGAATCTTAACCTACTACTGGTCTAATCCTAACCCTGACACTAACCTTAACGTAACCCTGACCTCAGTGGAACTTTAAATTTACCCTAACCTAACCCTTATCCACATAAAGAAGACAAGCCCCCATAATGTGACTGTGTGAATAGATTTAGGTCCCCACAATATATGGAATGCCAGGTACACATACACACACACACACACACACACACAGGTTTGCACAGGTATACTTCTGAAGACACAGAACTGACTTCATTTCACGTGGACAGCGTAAACAAAGCATTATCCATAAACTTAACCATAACCAGTTCAATCCTAATCCTTTAATTTAACTTTAATTTAACCACAATTCATAACTTAATCCTAAACTTAACCAGTTCTTCAGAAATGAGCGTCTGCAAGTTCAAGTTTTGATTTTCATGAAGACTGCTCGTCCTGACATGGTGCATGTTTATGCCAGAGAAGAATCCTAATGAGGTGACTAATACAAGAACACACACACACACACACAGTGCCAGTAACCATCCATCACTACTGAACTAAACCCCTGCCTGCAGAGGGCAGTATAAACTTTACAGATGTTGATGTCAACATGTCTTGGCTCCACCCACCCTGCACAGACAACCTGCCTCAATGGCCTTTGTCCGTGTTAAAAAAAGGGGCGTCAAATTATTGCGTTGATTGCGATTAATTAATTACAGTCATATTTAGTTTAGTTTTTTAATCGCGTTAATCAGAATTTAAATCCCCAACGGCACCTTTTATAAAGGTAAAGTGAGAAGCCTTCTGTGTAACAAGGAGCTTGTGCTTACCACTGAAGCAGCTCAAGTTTAGCCTCCCACGTCAATGCAAAGCACCCAGTTGCGAGTGCAGCCACAGCTAACGTTAGCTGCGAAGACGTTAGCAATTTAGCAAGCCATAGCAAAGCTCTTCGTCACACTTAACTGGAGGAGGACACCCCGCATATGAACAAGTCTGTGACCGACAGGCTACTTGTAGACCCTTTCGAGAGCCGCGTCACAGAAATGTGCGCGCACAGTTTGGGGTCAGAAAACACACTCGGCCTGGAACTAGTCGAAGTAGTAGTACTAGTTAGTACAAGTAGAAGTGGAACTACTCGACAGGCTTGGAATGTTTCTATACATTGAAATGGACCTGATGTTTTTTTTTATTTGTATTTTCTAATTATTTGGAGTTTGACAAAAGGACACAGCGGAATTTTTTAGTTTGTTAAAACTTTTGTTATATGTCAATCTTTTCATCTGCGGTAATAATTAATTAAATGAAAATACATCAAGTTAAGGGCTTTCCTCAGCAATTTTTATGTGAGATTAAAAAAGAGATTAATTAGATTAATTAATAACAGATCATAATTAATTAATCTCTCAATTTGTTTAATTACTTGACAGCACAAGTTTAAAACAAACAGGTTAGAATGAATGAATGTAGAATGAATGAATGAATGAATCACAATGACGACATCTACCTGGACGATGTTTGGTTAATTCCCTTTGATCTCTGTCGACACGACTTGTGATCACATTCTGTAAGTAGAGCGACAATGATGATGAGGCTACACTTGTCTTCTCTGCTGCTGAGGACAGAGACACTAAAACCGTGTTTCCAACACGGTAAGGTACGGTTTGGAAGAGTAAAGCCTTCGGTCAGGCTTGTGTTTAGACTGAGAACAGTGCCTTTACTAGGTGGGCGGGGTGGGCGGGGTGTCACAGAGCGATATATGCACTCATCTTATATTATATTTGACTCCAGATGTGAAAGAATTGTCATTTTTGTGGCTTAGATTTGGTTACATTTCCATTTAAAAATGATAATTGTGACGATGAATATGAAAGTATCACAAAACAGTGCATTTGTATGTAAATGTTACTGTTAAATGAAGGTCTGAAGTGACCATGAAGTGACACCCCTGGTCTAATCAAGATCATGTCCACACGTCGGTCCAAACGAAGAAGAGAAAATCTCATTCCAAACATGTTGTTCCCATATGTGCGACTAATGAATCAGATTAAAGCCATCTTTGAAATCACTTACTCATAGCTTTGTGTTACTTTAGCACTTCATCTGAAAAGAGATTTCTACCATGTTTCTCTCCCAGAACCTTCCAGATGTTATCGGGACCAGTTTCTACATGCCTGGGTATGTGTGTGGCAGAGTAAGCATTTCTCTTGTGTTTTTGTTTAAGGCATATTAAAGTGTCTTCAGCATGTGTCTTCCTGTCACACTCATTTACGATGATGTTATTTCACAATAGATGAACAGATAAACAGGACGTGGGGTCAGAGGTTTCTTGTATGGTGACAGAAGTGGAGCTAATGCTTTCATTGGGAAGGAAAGCATAAAAGAGACAGATGAACAGATGGAGAATGATGGTGATCAAACAATGGCACCGCTTCTTTTACCAAATTTAAAAAGTTCAACAGAATTTGAAGATTTAAATGCATATATGCGAGGACCTTTTTCAAGAGTGTAGCTAATCTAATCTAGATTAGATTATTTGAATCTAATTTTGATGATGTTTTTGGATCCTATTGCTCATGTTCTGTCAACCGTGAATGATTAGTTCGAAAGAACAACTGATTCAGTGAACTAGTTATTCAGCAGTTTAAACTGTCAGAATCAGTCTCGGCAAATCCAAGAACAACAGTGAACTATGGATCAGTTTAAAACACTTAAAAAACATGAAAATGTGCGTTAATCGCCAACATTTAACAAGGACATTTCTAAAAATCTGGTGTACACTGAGCTGAATCACAACCCGCACTCTGGTCATACAGGAAGTAGTGAACGATTTGGTGAATTAATCTTTTGAACAAATCTTTTTATTGAACCGATTCTAATGATTCAGGTCACTGAAAAGAACTGTTTTTCCCATCACTACCTGTGGCACATACACCTGCTGTATCAGACATTTCATGGAGACTATGTACAACCACTTTATAAACATAAAAAATACAGCAGAATACCATAGACTACACTGAGCCGCACGTTGAAAGGCCTGAAAACTCAGAATATTCGCAATAACTCAAAGCAAACTGTGCATTTTTTTCCCCTCCACTCGCTGATTTTATTCTTAGAAAATCATTAACAAAGCCAGTGTTTTAAAGCGACACAATGTAGATTTCAAGCTTCAAATAATGTCTCCAAGGATGAATGGCACCTCTGTCAAAACCTGAGCAGGTCTGCATTACCTGTATTTGTACTATGTCACTTCTTGAGTGTAAATTGTTTGTATGTAATGTAATGTAATCATATTTGTATAAAATGTCATAACATGTGTTGAACATATATTACCAGTAACAAACAATACCGTTGACCAACTGTGGGGGGAGTCTGAGAGCAAATCCTTCATTGTGTTACTTTAAATCTGTGGAAATTGTTTGATTACGCATGAATACCCCGAGGTTAACGCTTTGCATGATTATCAAAGCAGGAAATAAAGAATCAAAAGATGAGTTTGGATGATCTGTCTTGTTTCACAGTAATTCAACACACAGCTCTTTTGTTAAAGCTCCAGTGTGTAATCCCCCCACCCCACACACACACACACACACAACAAGAAGCACATGGACCAAACAGAGCAGTGAGTCAAACATATAATTTTCTCAATAATTTTTCTCATTGTTCCTCAGTAGTTACAAACTAATGTTCAAAATCAAGCTACTGGAAGTAAAAACAGACATCTACCTACTTCACTTGGTAGATGGAGTGAGCACTGTGCACGATGTCAGTGTGTCAATGAGTAGTAGAGCAACGTTATACCGGCGCGACGACAACGAATAACAACAGCAAACGAGACACAACCGATAACAATGGAGGTCATCCAGCTGTTTGTCTCAACAAGACGTCAAAGCTTTGTATGATAATAGACTGCGGACGTCGAAGAAAAGCCGGTCGCAAGGGAGTAACGCTTTTCTGTCGCCCAATAACTTCACCTGTATCATACCATACCATTACTCTGGTACCCCAAGGGAAGAGTACTGAAAAATGGAACGGTTGGGGCTGATTACATTTGTGACACACACACACACACACACACACACACACACACACACACACACAGACAGACAGAGGCTGTCAGCATAAGTCAGAACTATGAGGACGGGGAGGAAATCTTTTGTGGGTGCTTCTTGGCATTTTCAGCCAAGAAGGCAGGCAGTGATATCAGACATTACGCCTCCTCAGGTGAGCCTGACGAACTTTCTGAAAGGACAACTCTAGGTTCATTATTCCAAGCTATGGCAACCATCTCACTTGTACAGTATACCTTGGGCAGTTGTGATACCAAACACATTCCAGGAATGGAATTCAACACAGCTATACAGAGAAACACAATCAGGATTGTGTGAACTCATTTGACCATGGTTGGATTGTGATGGACATTCTTTGAGATTTAAATGTTACACACTACAGCTTTAAGTGGATATATTATGATTTTCCTTTTCACTGCGAGTGCCTCTGTGGATGAAGTTGGTTCCCACTGGTTCTCAGCTGTGACTCTGAGCCAGTATCTCACACAAATATACTGAAGCATTTCTGTTTTGTTTTTGTTAAAGGCATATTTAAGTGTCTTCAGCCTGCGTCTTCCCGTCACACATTGATGATGATGCTGTTTCACAATAACTGAACAGACAAACAGGACGTGGGGTCAGAGGTTGCTCACACAAATGTACTTGCATCACTTGCATCACAAGTCGGGTAAGTGGAAAAGGGAACTTGGCTTGTAACTGGAATGTGGCCAGCAAGGTACCAAATACCCATTGCTCCCCAGACAATGTTTAGTGGCTGCTCGCTGCTCCTAATTCTAGGAAGGTTGACACAACTGACACAAAAAGGGATGACATGTCTACAAGTCACAAATTGTGGTGTGTCATGACAACATGCAGAGACTGCAGTAAAAGGCTAATTTCTTCCTGAAGAGATTTAATTGGTATCAAACCCCGTTTGTCATGTACACAACAAAGTCTTTGTGCACGATCGACATAAACAAGCTGCAGCAGCGAAATATGGTTTGTCGGACACATGACTGCCAGCTGGACCATGGTAAGAGGAAACATGTTGTTTTGTTGAAAGAATCCAGGTCCGAGTTATTGACGACAACGGTGTCAGGAGATCGTTGTGGGTGATGGCGGGTTAACGAAGTGACAGTCACACTGGAGTGGTACATTCAGACACTTGAGGGGGGAAATGATGGTTTTTACAATGTGAATCAACATGTTTTCTGATGTTGAGCCCAGAGTCTGATCAGATCCACGAGACATTCTGTGTCAACATATGTGTGACTTTTCCAAAACGAACATCTACAACATTCTGCTAATCTATCTATCTGATTCTCCAGTTGATCTCAGACAGTGACGTCAATGGTACATTTACATACATCTAGATTCATCCATTTTATTGATGATGATAAATAAAAGGAGGGGGGTTCCTGGAATAATTTTATCTCGTATGAGGATGTTTGCCTGTGAGGAAACAAACGCGCGCACGCACACACGCACGCACACACACACGCACACACACACACACCTCGAGCGCTGCACATTCCTCTAACTAACACATGGAGTGACGCTGCAAAATTACACACAATCATTTATATAAAGGGATTCATTGTTTCCTCTTCAATTCATCTGGGGCAACATTTGATTTATTTCAGTTCAGTGTGTGTTTGTAGTGTAATTTCTCTGTTCCTTTTTCTCTCTCTCTCACACACACACACACAGCAGATGAGATGGAATGGAGAGTAACTCGGGCAACTAATGTGTTCTTCTCAAAACTAAAGATGAACAAACATCACCGTGCCACTAATCATACACGTGGTGACAGAGCTGTGAAACACTGCTGTTGGGTGGACATCCTGGTGTGTTTTAAAGTGAAAGTAAAACAACACCACGTGACCAGGAGGATAGAGATACAGACAATCATTTATCCCTTTAATATACTCACAAATAGTCACATTCACTTCAAGAATCAAATGAATAATTGAACATTGATGCCTATGTTGCTAATGTAAGACTTTTGACATTATTATTAGTAGGGCACTTGAAAGTTCATTAAGTGAAAATGCAACTTGTACGTAAAAAAGTTAGTTATTCGTATACAAATGCAACAGTTAAAAAGACTGAATTATCTCATAGACAGTCAGCGCATTCACAAAAAAGTCTGATTTTAGTCAGACAAAGTCAATAATTCCATGTTCTATTCTCGTCATGTAAACACATTAGTCAGTATGTATACACTTAGTCGGAGTAGAGTTGGACTCGTTGTTCAGCGTATGCACCAACATTTCCTCCCCCGTCTTTTACACGCAAGTAGAAAGAAACGACGTATAAACTGAAGTACGGTTGCCGGAAAATAACTAACAACTCGGCTGCCTGTCGGTGAGCAGAGAAGTAACACTGTCCACCACTGAGGACGGATTCAGGCGTCCACAGCAAAAAAAACATTGACCATCAATCACAGCACTGAGAAGTCATGTCATTATGTACTCCTGACAACAACAACAACAACAACAACAACAACATCCAGTTCTATTTGTGCATTAATGAAATATGCTGGAAACTACTTTGAAACAAAAAATGAAACTGAAAGATTCTCATCAAGTGTCTGAGGTCACCGTCAGTATGCGAATGCTAAATATTTACTCTAACTTTAAAACAACACTAAGCGATGTTGTAAATACACCCAACCATCCTCACCATCCTCAACATAACTATAACCACTGTCCACTTGTTTTAACCTACTCTAAGAACATGCTCTTGTTGACTTTCAAGGAATTTAACAGGGTTGAAAATATGATATGACACATGTGGGGTATTTTTTAAAAAAAAGAAAAGAAAATGTTCTGACCCAATTTATACCTTTTCCAGAATTCATGACAGAAAACATCTTGCGATTCTCAAACCAGTTTTCCAAGAATCCTCAATCAATCAGTGCGTACAAACAAGTTTGTCTGAGTAAACAGTATATATTACATGACACATTCCAGGATCGCTTCATATACATCTAAGATGAAAGCGGACGCTGCTGTCGGACAGAAAACAACAGTAACAATCTGTCGTCCAGACCACAGCTGAGCTCTGAACTCTGCCTCATTCAGGCTCGCTGCCCGACTAAATTAATCAGTGATGTGTTGCTTCCCGTCACATGTGGAATGTGGAGCAATGAAGCTGAAACTTCACCCAAAAAAAAAAAAAAGCATTATGAACATCAGGGAACACTTGAAGCAAAGAACATTCACCAGAATTGTAACAAAGGAAGATTGGAGACATGGAGGCTCAATTCATTTGCATTTATAGAAACACTATCTTGATCATTAATCAGTTTAAATTTTTGATGAACACAAAGAAAACCTTATTTTTTTAGATTTATGACTTATGAGGACGAGCAGATCACTGTGTGTGTGACCTGCTGGCAAATTGGACTAACAATTACATTTGTGTGTGTAATCTCCCCCCTCTCTCTCTGTCCCCCATTTTCCCTTTCACCCCAACCGGTCTAGGCAGATGCTGCACATCTTTGATTTGATTTGAATTTTCTCTGTCTCCACTGATGCCTTGTGTTTCCTCACTGTGTGAATTGTTGGGTTTTCTCTTCTCTCCTTTAATATTATAAAGGTTTCTGCCTTACTATGTACACTGCCTTGCGATAATTTATGTTGTGATTTGGTGCTCAAATAAAATTTAATTGAATTGATTCAAACTGTTGGTCACACTTTATCAACACACTTTCCACTACACAGTCCCGGCACGAATCGCCTCGGCACGGCACTTTTTTGCTTTTCCATTAGTTATAGTACCAATAATAAGCGTGATGTAAACAGATTGCCAGCCGGTGTCGTCAACTGGAAGAGGCATGAGCAAGATGTCCCACACAAGAATCAAACTGATCAATGCTGAACTGTAGATCAGTTAAAAAGACTTTAAAACCCACCCTGAAAACATGCGTTAATCTCCAGCTTTAAACAAGGAAATGTCTAAAATCTCAATATCTGTCTAGTGTATTTAGCGACGGCATACTGACCATGTAGTAGAAAAGCGGCATTAGCTTTAACATTAGCCACAGGAGAGCAATTGCTGGTTGTATTTGCTGCTCACACACCCTGACGTGTAAAATAAAGTTGCAATATAACTTAAAAAGTCCCTTCAAAGTGATGAACTCACAGAAACCCATCAGTTAAAAGTGTTGAGTGTAACTTTAAACTACATAAAATATCCAATACAATAAAGAAAATGTTGTGCAATGAGCTCACAGAGAGTTCATTCAGCAGATTTCTCTGTACTTCTCAGGATAGAAGAGTTTCTGTTTACAAAGGGAGAATAAAAGCACCGACAGGTTTTCGTAAAATGCATAAAATGAGAGGTTGTAATTTCCTATCAGTCGTCAAAACGCCAACTCCAACATCAACCACTTGAAATTCTGTGTTGATGAGTTTATCTAATCGAGTAAATTTGTTACCAAACCTAGGTTAAATGTATGTATGTAAATAAACCACTTTAACCTGACTTTTCAAGTTCTGTTAAAACTGGAAAGCACTTAACTCAGGTGTGATGTCATCCACGCCTCACGGATTCACATGCCAATTTTTCATACCTGAAAAAACAAGAACATCTCCAACACCACCCTTTTCATTCAACAGCAACAACTGAACAGGCACAACTGCCAGATCAGCTGACTCTTGAACTCACCTGACCACAGGCGGCCAATCACAGCAGCTGGTGAGGATTTCAAACTGCTGCTGAGTTCAAATGCAGAAAGAAAGTGGGTAATTCCAGCGTCCTGTCAGGAAAAAGAAAAAGCACGTAACTTCTTAATGTTAAAGAAACAAACAAACAGATTTATTTACATGAGAACGTGACCTCATACAACATCCTGAAAACACAAGGCGGCTTAATGAAGCGAAAGAAAAACCAAATTATGTATTCGTCATAGTTCATAACAATTAGGAAGATTGCTATGAACATGTAGCCGCCGATTGTTATCGCTCCTTGACACAACTACACCCCCCTTCCTCTTCCTCTTCCTCTTTTCTCACAGGATCTCGGCCATTGTCCTCGCAGCTTTACCCGTCAACCAGAATCATGATAACAGTGTGACTAATTGATCACTGTTTCTATAATGATACCAGTTGACTCATTATTATTATTACTGCGAAATAATAAAACAAAAAGAAAAAAACCTGTGATAAGATGGTGGTGGGTAAACGTTTTGGGACGGAGGCTCAATCCCACCAGTTGAGTGTGGTTAGACGTGCACACGTCATACACGACTGATGATCCGAGCTCATCGCTCCATCTCTGGAAGTCTTTTTTCAACTCTTTGGCACATGTTTCATGTTGTGTTTTAAAAAGGCCTGTACATACTCACAGAAATGACTCCCCTCTCTCCCAGGGCTGCGAGAAAAGAACAACCTTTTTTCTCCCAGCTTGATCTTGACACATCATCTGAGCAGAATCTTTCTCTCTTGTGATGTCCGATAATGTGAAGTGGGCAAAATCTTATCATGACTACCCAGGGGAACTAACTTTGTTCTTGTTCTTGCCGCCTCAAGAAAAAGAACAAATGTCTCTCTCTGTTTTTGTGGAGTATGTACAGGCCTTTACTCTTGTGACGGCCCTGGGCTCTTTATACCGGGTTGGTCTTGTTTGGAGACCTCTGTGTCTTTTTCAGGTTTTCCCTAATAATAGAATTGGACGCAGCTGGCCACTGCCTCCAACCTCTTTAAGCCCCGCCTTTCACTTGCAACCTGTCTCTCCTTTGCCACCTTCCCACCACCACCACCATGGGAAAACTTCAGTGTTTGATTTGCTCTTTAGTTTAGCTATCTGTTCTTTATTTAATTCACAGTGTGTTTAATAAATTCTTCTTTTTGATGCATCTTCCTACCCCATTGTAACACTCTTATTAGACTCTTTTGGTTGTCATCCACCCTTACCAGTGCTGCAAAGGTGACTTTCACATGAGGCTGTGTGGTCGGCACCCTCTCACCCTTCTCCATCCATCCATTTCCAACCGTTCCATCCTCCACATGTGGGTTGCAGGGGGAGCTGGAGCCAGTCCCAGCTGACGTAGGGTGAAAGGTGTTGTGCACCTTGGACATAGAGACAAACAAATTCACTCTCATAGTCACACATGTGCTCAAATGAACCTAATCCATAGTGGTGCATGTGTGGGAGGAAGCTGAAATACCGGGAGAGATCCTGCACGCACACAGGGTAGGATCCGAACCAGCGACCTTCTTGCTGTGAGGCCACAAGCCACTTCACCACTGAGTGGTCCTTAAAGAAGTAATAGCCAACAGCTCCTGTGTCCCTGTAAGCTACAAATGCTGTTTTGTTAAAAAGATAAACAATCAAACTTTAACCCATTAGACATGAGAAAACATAGATGTGAGTTTTATTTTCTGGTGTTTTCACTGATAGATGATCCTCAGCCTCAGGTTTGATATCTGACATTTCCTCATATAAACACACTTCCAAAAACCTGAACTATTCTTTTACTAATGTAGCAGCTCCATAGATGTGTCAGTTCATCACAAATTAAATATGCTCATGACCTTCACCGTGACTTTTATGATTATGACTCTATCTGCTCACATCCCTCTTATCTTATTTCATCCACACAAACTTCCTCTGGAAGTTTCTGTCCCAGATACCTTTGCCATTTTTAACGCTCCATCCTCTGGCTGTGGCGGCGAGTGGCCCGGTGAAATGTGATGATGTGAGCGGAGCGCGGGTGAGGGGGTTATCGAAGGAGCGGACAGGAGAGGGAGGAGCTGCTTCCGTTCTGCTGAGCTCACATTCCTGGAAATCTACAGCTCAAGGCTGGAATCAACAAATATGACAAAAACAACACTGATCCAAACATTCACATTCAGCCATTTCATAAATGAAGACATTAACAAACAACCAGGGACATTTGGGCACTTATTTAGTCACTAATAAAGTCATTTTTACATAATACATAGGCATCAGCCTTTTGAGGCCTGACTCAGGGTTGGGTTCCATCCTGTTACCATGAATACCAAGTCTGTTGAACATTATGTAATAACCAAGTAGACCCTGAGAAGAGCCACGTCAATTCCACTGGTCACTTTAGCTCCATGGTTCTCAAACTGTGGTATATGTAGCAACAGTGGTACGCAAGCTTCCTCTGGTGGTACTTGGAGGAAAATCAGAAATACTGTTGTACTGTATAAACCAGGGCATTAACAGAACGTCAGTGGCACAAGCCTCTCTCTCTCTGTGTGCGCTTGTGTCAATGACTTTGACTTTGGATTTTAATGTTGGTGATAATGGTAAAACTTGGTATAAAAAGTTGGAGAACCACTGCTTTAGATTCAAACTTCTAAGTTCCCTCGCAACACTTTTTGAGAGACTGTGGACGAAACGCTAAAAAGCTAAGAAATAATCCCCAAAAATCTCTATGGAGTTTTCTATGGCATTCTATGGTAGCTGTTAATTCCAGTGAGTGAGTGAGTAAATGAATGAGTGATTGAAGGACAGACACAGTGAGACAAACGCTCAGCGAGAAACAGCTGTTACAGTAAAAAACTCCTGTTCCCATGACATTCCTCGCTAAACGATAAACAAACAAACGGCTTCTATAAATCAAAGTGTTTCCTCATAACTCAAAGACTGGTTGAACTGAGATTTGATCGGTGTGATTATTCATTCTCTTTAAAGCCTGGGTCTGTAATCTAAGACAGTATATGTATATATATATATATATATATATATATATATATATATATATTTACATATATACACATACATATGTACCCATTTATTTCAATAACTTAACTCTATAACTGAGTTTAATTAAAGCCCCTCTCTTTTGCTGTCGTTCTCCAGTTCCCACACTTTGTGGTTGATTGATTGGAGGTTGTAAATTTTCTCTTGCTGTCCTCGACCACAGTGATGATCTCAGGTTTTACCCTGAAAGACATTTTCTTCTTTTTCTCCCAAAAACAAACATATATTTTACATGCATATTTTTCTGAAGGACCCCATCATTGACATGTTTGTTTGTTTTTGTTTTAATTACTGTTTTTACTTTACGTTGTGTTGAGTGGTTGTTTCTTGAGTTTGTCAAAAATGTCAAAAGATGAGTCACTACAGTGGAAATACAATGTCTAAACATTCACATTGAGACATGTGTGTGTGTGTGTGTGTGTGTCTTGGTTGAGGGGGACCAGACAGGTGTTGGGGGGGTGTCTGTTAGACTCATTATCGCCATGGTAATGTCTTCCTGGTCGTCACGCCAACTCATCCTCCTGAAGACGTTTCCCACGATGGAAGGGGTCACAGGTCAGTGCCACGGTGATGCAGGCGGGAGGAGGAGGATTGTGGGAAATACAGGAGGAGAAGAAAAGATAATGCTGATGATGTTTACGTTTGTTCTCATCTCACATTTAAACATCTTAAACTCTTCTTTGTTCTTGAATATTTGGGATCATCACATGATCATGCTGTTAATAACATCAAATATAAAGTATAAATGTGTATTTTTACTATGATCTCACCACAAACACACACACACACCTGAATACAAGAGACAATAAAGACTTTTACCATGTCTTCCTCCTCAGCTGCTGAACCCGTGCTCACACCGACCTTAGAGTAAAGGAAAAGAGAGGTTAATACATGAATTGCATTGTTATAGAATGAAGAGAAATATGTTTTTCTCCTTCTTAAACAGAAGTATTTTGCTGGTTGCAGATGTGCCTGACTGTGATCATCAGAAGCCGCTCTGCTGTTTACAAGATGAAAAATAAATCAAAGAAATGAGATGAAACAAAGACATGAAACACAACATCTGGTCTGTTCATTGGTTCACTTCAAAGGACAATATTAAACTCATATTTTTTCCCCCCAACAGACCTCTAGAGCTGATCGCTTAAGTCTATGAAATCTTAAAAAATAGGCCTGTTTTATCTCAGCCTTTTCCACTAGAAACTGAAATGTATCATCACCACACACCAAAGTCCATGGTCACGAAATAACATGCTTGAACTCACTGATGGCGGCAGCAGTGGATCTATAACTACTGTGTGCAATGATGTGAAATTGTTGATTTTCTCAGTGGACTTTGGTGTGGGAGAGTGAGCAGTGTACAAACTGATAAATGAAGCAATCCAATGAAGCACTGTGGAGTTCATCAGCTGTTAGTAACTGTGAGGAACAACTTCCCAGCTACATTCCTCCGCTGTCTCGTTCTTTTTTTTAACCTTGCTGACCCCCCACATACCCCCTCTGTCACTTCCTCCCTGGACGACCTCTGACCCTTCTGGGTCGCGGCAGCTGATTTTTTTTTGTGTGTGGGAGCTTCGCGGCAGCTCAGTCACGACACACTGCGTGACCTGTGTCAGAACACGACTATGATCAACTTCTGTCCTTCATTTCCAGTTATAATATTATCTGTGAGATGTTGTCAAGGCAACGCTGGATCGGGTTTTCATTGGCTGAAGTAACTTTCAACTGCTTCTGACACTGAAATGGCAACTTACGCGGGGAAAGTGTCTGAAATGAGAAAACTCATCATACTTAAGAAGGGTCAGGGAGAAACATGCTGAGGTTCCCATGGAGAGAGAGAGTCAGAGAGAGAGAGTGGGGAAAGAACAGGAAGGCGAGAGAAAGGACTTGATTCATGTCCTCACCTTTATCCTTCCTGTTCCTGTTTCCTCCAACTTTCACACACACACACATACACATTCACTTGTCATGAAGGATTGAGCACAGACAGACTGTGTGTATCCAAAACAAGCTGGGAGAGAGAGGCAGAGGGAGGAGGAGAGGTCAAAGCTCACAGACGGTGATGGAGTCATGACAGGTGTCATGTGGTTCTCCTGTGTGTGTGTGTGTGTTCTCCCCTCTCTCTCTTTCATGTGTCTCAGTCAAGCTTCATGCTCAGTTTTCACTTTCAAACTCCCACACTTCTACGCTCCGTCTCACCACTGTCGGCGTCGGCCGTCATCTCAATTGAGAATCTTCTCAACTCTTTTAAAAGTTCTTAAAGCTAAACAAATTTAGTCAAATGTCAGGTTTAACCCTGAGGTCAAAGGGATGCGTCAGGTACAGTAGGTACAGTAAATGAAGAAGTTATGTTTGAGAGAAGGCTGAGAAGGAAAAACACGGCCATTTACTTCCCCACTGTCATACTGAGATTATTTTGTGATATACCAAAATGAAATGAGCTGTACTGTACTGTCAGTGTTGACTCAACTGTGTGTGCCATTCAGCCTGAGACACGGAGGCTCACTCTCAGTGAAAACGTGGCTGCCAGTATGGACTCAAGGAATACAGGTGTTTAAACACTTAAAAAAACACTTAAAAAATCTACGTAAGCTTAAGTCTGTGATATCTTGAAAATAAGTTCACTGTCTTAAATCATCCTTTGACAGGAAACTGATACCTGTGTCACTTAGTAAAAGGCTCACTCTCCTGCATCGAAGTCTATGAGAAAATGAGCAATTTTAGTTTGCAGCTACTACTAGCAAGGTGTGTTAGTACCACATAGTTCCAGGAATATTAAGTAAACTTACCATCGGCCAAAAGTCTAGATGACAATCATGTCACTGTAGATGAATTAATTCATTGGACTTATAGTATTTGGTAAAGTTATTAATTTATGGCCCCAAAACTTCCTTCCATTGTTGTGAGGGTTGGAGATGGAGTGACTTTACTGTGTAAAGTCCCCAAAGCAATCACTCCACATTGCAAAGCACAAACACAAATACAGTACGATGCACATCTGACACATAGGCCCTAAATCTAAATCATTTCTTATCTGGTTCCTGATCTCTGTGATGGAAATCCATGTAGTTCCCAGTAAAGTCCCTACTGGAACTACAGTAGTCCCTGCTGTTGAACCTCAGAGGGTTAGACTCAGACTCACTGATAGTGTCACTAATCAGACTCTTATGTTTTGGCCACACAAGCAGTGAACTATTCATGGGGGACTTGAACCACAAACGGCAAAAGATGTCAATGTGAAACTTGACCTGTACTGTCTTGCTGGGAGTCGGCCAGTTTCCATTTCCACCAGGTGACACTCTATATACAGAATATACAGTTCAACCTGAGGGCAGGATTGTGTGTGTGTGTGTGTGTGTGTGTGTGTGTTTCAGAGACAAAGGCAGCCAGGAGAACAGCAGGTAAGCCACAGTCTGGAGTTGTCGCCACACTCCTGCTGCCTGTCTGTTTGTGCCTGTGGCCGTTTGACATGTGGCGACAGCTACTTATTAACAAGGAGGCGCTGTATCGATTAACTGAAACACTAAACCGAGAGCGGGAGAGAGTGAAAGTAAAGAAGGAGGGAACGAAGCAAGAGGAGATACGAATAAGACGCAGAATTTAAAGTGATAGTCGAGGTTTTTTGAAGTCAGGCTGTGACACATCATCAAATTATAGATTATTTGGCACCATTTTCTGGAAGCCCACAAATATATTTGTATTTGTTGACAATAACACAAATGGACATTGCATAATGCTAAATGTATAGTGCATTACCTTGTTGACATGTGATCTAAAGCAGTGTTTCTAAATCCTGGTCCTGGAGACACACTGCTCTACGTGTTTTACAAGTTTCCCTGCTCCAACACACCTCATTCAAAGCCCTGGTGACGAGCCATTCATTTGAATCAGGCAGAGCAGTGTGTCCCCAGGACCAGGATTATGTTTTTTTGAACCCAAAGTGCTTGGCGTTCAAGTGTTTAAGTCATGAGAACTGCTTTAGCAACAGCAGCAATGCCAGTTAGCATGCAGCTAGCGTTGACAAAATGTCTGTGTTATATCTCACAATCAGCTGTTACTATTAAACAGTTAGGGGGTGAGACTAGCAGAGGGCCAATTAACACTTTCATGCGTGTAAAGTGAAGCTAATCAGCATGTAGTGTATCTAATCTAAACTAAGACTAACAGCAGGGGGAAAAATGACTAAGATAGCAAACTCCACATATCAGCCACTCTGATAGATAGTAGTGTGTTAATGTGGAACTGGGAGTGACATTGCACACAGTTTCCCGTCAGAAGAAGTCAGGTTATTTGGGAGTAATTAAAGCAGTTAATATAAGTAGTTTCACTAACTACCAAGCTAATGAGCTGATCTAGCCTGTGAAAATAACGTGCAAAACACAAAAAGCAGTTAAACAACGAGAAGGACATGCGATACATGGTCCGTAATACCAATAATATCAAGATACGACGAGGAGACATGAAGTAGTGACGCCCAGTGAGTGATACTGACAGCGACTGTTTACTTCAGAACATTTCATTTGTTAATTAAAATACCGATATTACCCTAGTGTATTCAGTATCGACGAGGAGAGACAACGATATCACCAAATCGATATTTTGATCCCACCCCATACATCACAACCTCTTACTGTTTGTCATCACTTATAATGTATGTATAATGTGTTTAAAAAAAGAAGTGGGAAAATATGAAAATTGTTAGTGTTATTTTCTAATTTATTTATGAAAAAATATATTTCTTGATTTTGACTGGGACATTAGACACATTAACATAGACATATATACAATTCTCTTTCATAAATACAAAATTATATACAAAAGTCAAATTAAATAGGAAAACTATCTTCTGGAGGTTATGTACACATTGCATTGTTTTCTTAACTTAACAAAGATAGTACAAAGACAACATCACAGGAAAAAAAAATTTTTGGTATCAAATGGATTAGGTAAAAATGATTCAATAAAAAAAACTCACTTTTGAGTCCTTCACTGCTATAAAATGTTTTTTTCTTTAACTGTACAATAGAGGAACGACACTCAGAGGAGCGAGTGTTGTGTGGGTGTTTACATTGATTTCTATTTACTTGCTGTCACAGCAGTGGTGGATTAAGGCAGCAAAAGAGAAAAGTCATCACATTTCTCTTTATCCTCATTTTGATTCATAGAAAAACCTTCTAAAAAAAAAAAAGAAGCAATGACTTAATAAAAAGAAGGTGTACACTCATAGCAAGACAAACCTAAGAGACTGATTGGTAAAGTGAATCCAGCTTGGCTAGAATCTGGCAGGTTTGACTTCGTATAGTTAACATAGATTATCTGTTCATGAGGTCATAGCAGGGAAAACAGTTGATTGCTGATAGTAATATAAAGTCTCTCCAATTCACCTGAAACCTCAATCAGACTGGGATTAGGATCTGGGCTAGGACTCAGATTATGATTGTGTCTAAGACTGGAGAGAGCCTATTCCAGGTGATCTGAAAGAGTTTTCTAGGCTTTTGAAAAGCAGGTTTGATTATGACGTCCACAAAAAACCTTCGCTGGATTCCAGAAGAAGAGGCACTTGACGGTGATTGTAAGGCTTGCTCTACTAATAGGCAACAATGTGATGCTTCACTTCCGAAGAAAACAAAAAGCGTGGTGCGAAAACAGGAAGGCACTCAGAAACTGTCCATTTCAGTTTTCTAAATAGAAATCATCTGAGGATGAAACATCCTGTCCTTCAGGTTATTAGGAAGCACAGATGAGTCTTTCGATTTCATCTCTTCACATCTGTCTTTCACGATTGATTCAAAATCCAAAATTCAGGTATACAGACAGAAAATTATATTAAGATTTGATGTATAAAAAAAGATAAATAGTGCAAATGATGCGGGACATTCAGTCTTTCATCCTTTTTCTCCTCCTCCACCGCTCTCTTTTTCTTTTTCATCCAAAAAAATTAGAATTGAAAAAAACTAGTCCTTTCTTGTTGTTTCTTTCCACTGAGGGGAGGCAATAAATAATAAATTAAATAACATGTGTAGGATAGACCCTGTGGGTGAACTGTCCTGGACAGTAAATGCATCTGGCCTTCAGCATGAAGGTTCTTCCACTGGCGCTCAGAAAACTGATGGTTACACCTGAGAATGAGAGAGAAGAACAGCGGTTAGTCATCGGCATAAGATGTGATCACATCTTTGTGGTCCAAATAAACAAAATATGTGGAGATTCATTCAAAAAGCTATTTTATATGAGGGTCAGACAATAGATGCAAATAAAGCTGAATATGAAGGAAGATTTTGCACATCACAACCTATATTTCTTGCTGTTTTCATGTAATTTTACATTTGTTATGGAATCATGACTTTGAAGAATGTAAATATATGACTATACTGTATATATCTATATATTTCCAACTAACTTTGAGTCAAAATGTGTATAAATTAATTAACCATCAGACCAATGGTGGTTTGATATGTAAATATACATAAAATCTTCATAAAATGTGTGAGTCATAAGTATCTTCTGTCAGCCATATTCTCTGATGAATTAAAAAATATCCAGATTCTGTTTTTTATTTTATCTCTAATCCCAGTTCTTGGTTGTTTTTGATTAAAGTCTGACGAACACAGGGTCAATAAAATAAAAATACATTCTGTGATGCGTGTGTTTCTGTAGGTGGTGTGTGTTCTTACCTCAGTTGCAAATACACACTGCTCCATCCGCTCTGGGATGATGAACACAGGGTGATACAGGCTGTCCTTTGAATAGGTGGAAGGCGGCACAACGATGGACGGGTCACACTTCTTACTGTAAGTGAGACAGAGAGAGAGTGAGTGAGTGAGACGGCGTTTGAGGCGGCAACAAAAACAACAAAAACACTTGAAGGCTTGTGAACATGGGACTGATCACATAATAACAAACAAACATGCTGTAAAGTGTATAAGGATGAAAATGAGAGCACACACACATGCCTGTGGGTACAATGATTGACATTAAGTATTCATTGATGCATCACAGCTAAAGAGCCTACACACACACACACACACACACACATAAAGTTATAAAGCATCTGATAATTTCTTACAGGTCAAAATTGTTCTTGACCATGTGCTGCTCCTCGTTCGCCAGGTTACAGTCTGCCATTTTGTTTTTAAACATGGCCATGTTGTCGCTTCCCTTCTCCACCAACGCTGCGTCTTTATTGGACACTTTCAGTTGTCCTCCAGGGATGAGGAAGGCCTCCTTCTCTCTCAGGCTGCTCAGTGGTCCTCCTGGTAAACTCCCATTATTGGGTCCACCGCCGCCGATCACTGCGTTGCGGTTATTCACCGCCTCCAGGTCATTCTTCACCGACCTGGAAATGGCCGTTAGCTCCCTGCCGCGGCGTAGCTGACGCAGAATGTGAATCGCAGCACAAAGAAGCAGAGTCAGTGTCACCAGGCCGAGGGTGACAGCGGCGATGAGGGCAGGAGAGGAATCGTCTTGGACGTAGGGTTTCGTGGTTGGCGTGGTCTTCACGGAATACTCACACCGTGCGCCCATGAAGCCCGGCGGACACTGGCACACGGGGCCAGTGAAGTGGGTGTAACACGTGCCACCATTATCACAGGGGAAGTGGTCGCAGGGACTGGCGCGCACAGAGCAGTCCTTACTCGTGAAGCCAAGTGTGCACACGCAGGTGTAGTCATTGATGCCGTCGATGCAGGTGCCGGCATTACGACAGGGGTTGCCAGCACAGTCGTCTATGTTGGTCTCACAGCGGGATCCAATGAAGCCCTGGCGACAGCGGCACATGATGCGGTGACCAAGATCCAGACACTGAGCACCTGCAGAGACACAGTGACAGAACGGTTAATAACACAAAACTGGAAGATACCAACACAGAGGCTTGAGGAGAAAGTTAATGCGTAACTTTTGTTATGCAATAAAGAAATTTAGCTTTTATATTGAAGGTATAATCTACAAGATGTCAGGGTCAACTGTTTTCTATACTTTGACACACACTTCACCAGGAAATACTGAGGAATACTGGAATAGATCAGTAGAAACAGCCGTTCAGAAACAAGATGGATAGAATTAGGATGCTGTCGACATGATACAAACACAACAACCACCAGCTGTCAAGATGCTGGACACATTCTTTCACTCGTTATCAGTCAGACTACGATTACAGAGTCTTAAAGGGAAGAAGTGAACGAGACAGAGAGGAAGGTGTGAGGGGGGACAGGGAGTGAAGAACAGAAAAGTGGAACTTGTTTATTTTTCCTCAAAACAGATGCTTTTCATCAGGAGAGAAACATGTGCATGATTAGAAATGTCCTGAGATGTTTTCCACAGCAAGGACGTCACATTGCATGCAAAGGTGTAACTGAGATGATACAGGAAACAAGGAACTGAGGAAACTCTGGGGTTGTCTAAAGTCTACAAAACTGAAAACAATGTACAAAAGTTCCATATTTGGACATCCTGTGCAGATGTACACAGTCAACGCGGCACGGCTACAAACTTTTTGCCCTCTCTCAGGCTCACTGAGAGTCAGGAATGACTGCAGATGTGAGATAAGCGGGCAGCAGTTTCTACACGCTAATGAAGACCCGAGGGAGGACTGGCGGCTGAATTGAGATCCTCTGAGACGACTTGACTTGGTGAGCCAGCACAAACGTGTATTCTCTGTGAGATTCAGTGATATACTTTTATTTTGCAACGCCAGTTATACAACGGCTCTGTCTGACTAACCCACGCTGACAGTCGCCAGCTATCCTGCTTTTGAAAAGACTTATTAAAACAATGGTCACGATGCACTGTATTTTTTTTAGTCTGTGACTCGTTTTAATTTCACTACAAATCAATTGGGAGCTAGTGAACTGTCACTCAGCAGAGTGTAGTTTCAGCTTTTTGTACAAGGCAGCAAAAATCAGCCTGCAGAGACATGAAAGTTCCCGATTAAAACAACACTCTTATTTCAATAATTCGCATTAAACAAGCCTTTTGAGGTTTCTGAGTAATATAAACAGCAGATTGACCCTTTGAAGGACTGTCACAATTTAAACAGAGCGTTGATCATGATGGATTCCTTTCTGAGGCAACTTTCATGTCTCTGCAGGTCAATCAAAAAAAAACGAAAGCCAAGACTGAAGACGGATGTTGAGCAACTGTATAAGCGGAATCTAATTTGTAGTAAATAGGTTCAATGTGCCAATACACAAATGTTTTAAACTGGCTCATTAATCTTGTAAAACGTTTCTGTGCAGCTCTGCAGAAATGAGCAGTGCACCAGACCGGCCCAGAGCTGCATTCCCGTACACCGGACTCTTGAGAGTGCAACCAGGTAGTAAACAAGAGGCTGGCGTCCTGAGAGACGCAACAATGAGAACGAAAGAGGTTTGTTATCAGACAGGAGATGATAAGATGAGTTCATCTGCTACTACGTGATAAGTCACACACAGATTCATACACAGGTTTGGTCGACTGAAATGATCCAGAACCTTAACTTAACCATAATTCAAATCTTAGTCATAATCTTAACCAGGTTTTGGTCTCCATGGGGACAAATAATGTCTAGGTTTTGAGCAGTTTTGACCTGACATTTGGGTGTGATGTCCCTTTTAAAGAATGTATATTTGTAGAGTCAGCTAAGTTTGTTGTTGCCTCCATCGTTTCTTTTTTTCTTCTTCCCCTTCCTGGGAAATATGGCGAAAACAGAACCGTTTCCCACTCTTGAGATGTCCACACTTCACCCTCACCCGATAAAATTCTTGTTCTATCTTGTCTGACGAGAAAAACACGACCAAGCACCAACACCGCTCCACTTCAGCACAACAGCGTCTCCATTTCACTTACAACACAATCTTGTTAATTCGCCCCCCTGGGCCATTATTCCAGATTAACAACACCAGTTACCTACATCAAATCAGATCTGGTTTAAACCGCACATGAACAAGGTTTGGCAAAAGCACGACAACACGATGAGTTGGACACGCTTTCTCTGCAGCTGTTACAAAGCAGACGATTGGTGGAAAGAGGGGGCGGGACATGTGACGTTACTGAGGAAGTTATTTGGTGTCATATATGAAAGATCAATTCAAAGAGCAATTCATTCATCTTAAAGTAAATCGGTTTGTCACAGTCTCAGACAGAAATGCAGACTTTTGTCTGGAGCTGAGACCAAAGGACCACATATCTGCAAGCTATATCAGTCGTCTGCACCAAAATGTATCACACAAATCACACACGACACTATTTGTTGTGACTGTGGAGGAAAAAAGACATTTTTCTCTGTTTCTTCTCTGTATCAGATTAAGTCCGTAAAAACAGGATCTGACACATGAGCCAAACACAAACAAAAACAAGTTTTAAAGCTACCTAGTACTAAAAATCTGCCTCACCCTAAGTTCAAACATTTCTCACTATCTTGTTTTTGATTCTGTTACTGTTAGGGCAACTGATGCTACAGATGCTGATGGAGAAGAGGTTAAAAACAGGTAAAAGAAAAGTGTTTTTGTATGTGAAATCGCAAATAAACAGATGTCAACAACAGGCTGTACCATTAGCGCAGGGGTTGCTGCTGCATCTGTCAAGCTTCTTCTCACAGTTGGAGCCGGTGAATCCGGGAGGGCAGCGGCAGTTGTAGCCACCAGCGGCATTCTCCACGCAGGTCCCTTCATTAAAGCATGGCCTATCCGCACACTTCATGTCGCTGGTCTCGCAGTTCTTCCCGTAGAAGCCCTGAGGGCACGCGCACTCATAATCGTTCACCATATCCTAAGGTAGAGACAGGAGGAGAAAACGTTTGAGATAAGCTCTCCATAAGAATCTGGGATAATACATTCGACTTCAACGGCGCACTGACTTACTTTGCAGCTGCCACCGTTCTTGCAGGGATTGCTGTCGCACTCGTTGGTCTCGATCTCACAGTTCTTGCCGGTGAACCCGGGTCGGCAGGTGCAGGTGTAGCTGCCCTGTCCAGTGTTGGTGCACGAGGCATCGTTCTGGCACGGCTTGTGATTGGTACAGTAGTTTAAGTCTGGAGAGGAATAAAGAAAGTGCAAAGGAGACACGTTTGGTTAATGAATCTTCCTCAGTTCTATTAACATGTTTGTTTGATGTGATACATGTGCCGAGTTGGGGGAAAAAAGAAGAGGATCGAGGATAGAGCCCTGTGGGACACCATGAAGCTGAGTGTTCATTAACGACCATGTGAGGAGCCTACCTATTAACTTTTTTTATTAATTCATATGTAGATGACAAACACCTTTACACTAGAGTGAACCTGATTCTTTTCTTCAGTGACTAAAGCCACGGTCAAAGGCAACGTTTTTTCTTTCACTTCATTGACCTGTTGGCCTGGACTGTGTGTGTGTGTGAGGCTGAACCCACCTTGGTCACAGTACAGGCCTCCCCATCCTTCCTTGCAGTTGCACTGCCACGGCTGCTGACACGTCCCGTGGAGGCAGCCTGGGTGCCGGGCGCATTCATCGCAGCGCTTGCCCTGCCAGCCCTGCCTGCACACGCACTCCCCGGGAGACTCACAGAAACCGTTCTTACTGCACCCAGCAGCACAGATGGCTGATGGGAGGAGGAGAGGGAGGGAGAGAGGTGAAAAAAAGAGAGGGAAAGGGAGAAAGGGGGAGAGAATATTAGTATGAGTGCATGTGTGTCTCATATTCTCCATTCAAATTACAAAACCTCAGTGCCTCCCCCTTCGCAGGGCCTCACACACACACGCAAACACACCTACAAGTGCTTGTTAAGTACTAAGTGAAGCAGCTGGCCCACACAACAAAAGCAGCACATGCTCTCTCCTTTCACGCAACGCAGCGCGCATTAAGCTGCAGCCCGTGTCCCCAGTAAAGCGGGCAGGCGGGCCAAGCCCCGGCCAAGCAGGGGCCCCATTGTTGAGCTCAAAACAAAAGGAGCCAACACACACACACACACATACACTGAACATGACAGAAGTTCTAAGATTTTATTTTTTTTGTCCTCCACAGGCACCAGGCCTGGCGATGGTGGCATTGACAACTGCTTGACTTAACAATTTCAAGGCTGCCGAACAAAAAGATGTCCCCTTTTCAAAAAAAGGCGGGGGTAACTCAAATTTTACAGGCAGTTTTGGAGCCAAACTAACTGTAACTGATGTCATAGCGACGACACCATTAAATGTCTGTACATTTATGATCTGCTGCAGTGTAAAATCATTAGTATACACAATCCATATGTAAATGTAATTTATGATAAAAAAGTCCCTACACTGTGAGAGATGATGTATATATGATGATATATATATAGAGATATATATATGTACATATATATCACACAACATACAAATGCTTTAAATGAGTCTGTAGTTTTCTGGCCTGTGTCACTGATAGTGTGTAATAAGGAAAATCTAAAAAAAACAAAGAAAACAAGCATGGTCCTCACAAACAACACATTCACACACAGCAAGGTCAAAGTTCAGCTATACTCACGGAAAGTACAGTACTCGCCGCTCCAGCCCTCCAGGCAGCGGCGGCCCCCCCTATCGTCACACGTGTAGTGGCCGAACGTGTCGTTGCGGGGCCGGCAGTAGGCGGAACAGGCCTCGCCGTGGTAGAACTCGTTGCACACCACGTGGTAGGAGTATCGCAGCTCGCTCTGGTTGCCGAAGTGAACGTCCTGAGACCATTCCTCTCCGACTGTGAGCCGGCGGCGTGTCGCCAGGCGGCTGATAAGGTTGTTCTGGTTCTCTGGAGGAAGAGGAGGGACGCGGATTAAACTTTTTGTTCATTTTATTAATGAGCGTGTAAAGTTGTACAAACATTGACATTTTTATAATATATACACAACCTACTGAAACATGAAAAGGCACATGACCACAAATGTGCGTGGTAAACATTCATGCACTCTTCTTCCTTCATATGTGAGGAAACAGCGCCACTGTCGCCGCCTGGCGGTGAAGCAGTGTCACTGCAGCAGCAGCAGTAGTTTTTACCTGTGGACTCGAGGCCTGAAGACTCCGCGTTCCAGGCTTCAATGATGAGAGAGAAGGTTCCCTGAGGAGGAACAGAGGAACCACACATGAACATCAACACATGTGCGCTCAGTGCAGATTTAATTTACATACATGCATACATATACTTTTATGAACTCATGCATAAAAACAAAAGTGTTGCCGTCACTTACCGGCCACTTGAAGAGAAAAGGCACCCTGATGGGCGCGCTCTCGGAGATGGCGTTGGAGTCTGTGTCCAGGATGTCGGTGAGAGCGGTGCCGTACGTGCACGGAGGCTCCGGGTTGATGACGTCCTGTGAATGCTTCAGGCACACACGGAAAAAGACCTGGCAGACCCGGGACTCCGGGCGACAGACGCTGCGGGAGCTGGTGAAGGAGTCGATCTTCAACTCGAAGACCCCGGAGGAGAGCGCCTGAGAGAGTGAAGGGAGCACGGGGTAAATCACACTGAATCAAACAGAAAAGATTGTGCAAATGGCGCAAAATATACACGCAAATGAGTGCAACCAGTGCGGGGTTCTTTTTTAATTATGCATCGTTTGTGTTCATATAGAGCTGAATTACACCGCGCAGATAATCTGAGAATCACAAATACAACACCACACTTCTAAGTCATTCAAGTGCCGCAGGAATCAAACACACAGTGGGGAGAATACTCGAGCCACCGCGCGTAAAGACGCGCGTCTGCACAAAACTCCAGCGTCTCCAGAAACCAGCGGTGCAGTCAGAGGAACTCACCGTCTGCGAGGACACAAACAGCAGGAGAGACGACAGCAACAAGCGCGACATGGCTGCGGGCGGAGGGCGCCGGAGCCGCAGGTCCGTGGAGGATCAGTGCGTAAAATCCAAAACGGCTCCAGACGAGGAGGAGGACAGAAAAACAATACGCAGTGCTCCGTGAAGAAGAAGAAGACAAACAAGTCAGGAGCAACAGTCCGTGTGGGCGCGTGTGTGCGTAAGAGAGTGGAGTGGAAAAAAACATAGAGTAAAGTTCCGCGCGGTGATTGAACTCTGGACTGAAGCAGCTGAAGTCGCACCTAAGCTTTATACAGAGGAGAGGAGGAGGGGGAGGAGGAGGACGAGCGAGGGGAGGAAGGGGGCGCTGCAAAAAATGTCCACCTGATAACTCTCCTCCTCATCATCATCTCCTCTTCCTCTTTAGCACGCGTTGTGACACTGAACCTGCTCAGGTCAAAGTGAAACTCAAAAAAAGAAAAAGAAAATAATGTGAGATTTCTCGTCAGACGAGAGGAGCGACATGGGCGCGAGACTTCCCATCAGTGCCAGGACTGTTTGCCAAACACGCACTTTTGTTGTTTTCTGTTTGACTTCAACCTGCACTGACACGAAGCTCGCGCACAGTTTACAGACATTTCTTACAGTGTGCACAGCCAAGGAGGCATGGGGGGGGGTCCACCACCGGGGTCTGGGCTGGATTGGAGGGGTAATTACAGCAGGGCAATAGAACAAACTGTCAGGCGACAGCAGCAGGGACCAAACGCCGCCTTTATCTCTTGACGTTCACATGGTTCACACCACACATCTTTTATAGATGGTCAGTTTGTTGTGTGCCAAAAATACAGAATCATTCACAGTCAAGACACCAGTCATTACATACTAGTGGACATACAGTATGTACCATGTGTACCTAATAAAGTGGCCATGGAGTGGTCTTCTACTGCTGTATCTCATCTGCTTTCGTTTGACATTCTGTGCTTTCAAAGACTTGTGTCTTGTGGTCATTCTCCTCTGACCTCTGACACTAACCATGTATTTTCACTGTCTGTTCTCTCATTTCTGAACTATTCTCTGCAAATTAGAGATGGTTGTGCATGAAAGTCCCAGTACAGATCAGCACTTTCTGAATTACCGGCCATGCTCAAAGAAGAAGTCACATTTCTTCAGCAGCAGGTCAACCCTGACCATGTCTACATTTGAATGGTGAAACCTAATAAAACTGGAAGTCCTTCAGCTGTGTAATTATACCCTCCATAATTGCGTAGATATTTAACACAAAGACATCTACATCTACCTCCATTCATTTGGACAACATTAACAAAGAAAGTATGCATAATACATGAAACATATACATTATACAGTACCTCAACCATAACCAGTTAATGCCTAATCCTAACATGAACTTCCCCTATACACAACCAGTCCCTCAAAAATTATGTTCTGCCTAACTCGGACCAGGTTCTGGTCTCCATAAGGACTTCTGGTCGTGACAAAGACAATGTTTATATCATGTACCAAACCACATGTTTACACCTGGTACACTTCACTCAGGACAGACTCTAGATAATTAACTAAATAACTAAATAACTCTCCTCCGTTTCAGGTAAACTATCCCGATCATGGACCACCAAAGTCTAATCATGTCTTTTTTGGGACATTACCGAATATGAAATGGTTTCTGGAACTAATTTACATTGACAACCCCTGAAATATGATTAATGTAAACTTTTTTTTTTAAAGTTTGCTGTGACCTGAACATTTGTTCTGTAACCATTTCATGTGATGCCAGACAGACAGACAGACAGGTGCGCTATAGCTATCTTTATCTGTGTATTTATTTGCCTCTGAACCTCCTCGCCCTCTATTGTCACTATAATGAGGACAGCGCGTGCCTCTGTTGCCTCTGATTGACACACACACACACACACACACACACACACGCTGCATCCAAACCACACCCACGGCACGCTTCACCCCCACACCCCAACACACACACACACACACTCCACAAGCCTCATATTGTCCCTGTGTTTTGTATCCAGTGTGTGTGTGTGTGTGTGTGTGAATAAACGCGCACGTGGACTATAAACATAAACAACGATTATTTGAGCGAGTCCCGTCACAACAACAACAACAACGACAGAAAACAACGACAACAACTGAGGATAATAAAACATGACGCCGTGGATAAATGAAAGAAAGAAAGAAAGAAAGACCACAACAGTAAAAGTAAAGTAAAGGCCTCCACTTGTCTTCTTAATAATATCTGCTCAGCACGTGCAGCGTCCGCTCCCTAGAGAGCAGGGCACGCGCACACAGACACACACCACAGAAGCGTCGTCACCATCAGAGGACAATATGCGCATGTTCGATCGGCGCCATCTGCTGATCGATAGACCCCCCCACCCCGTCCTCCCCCGTCAGATTTGACAAAAAACACACGCGCTGCCGCCACGCGCTCCTCCGGCTGGGCTGGTGTGTGTGCGCGAGCGCCCCATGTATGTGTAAAGGAAGATTTGTATCTGTGTCCAACAAAGGAGCTGTCACGCGCATATCACAGCGCGTGCCTAAAACAACCTGATGAAGATAAGGAGGTGGAGCTATCTATCTATATCTCACCGTTTGTCCTCGCACGTGCCCAAGTGGTCTGAAAGGAGGCGGCACGAGCTTTTGTTGAGGTGAGAGAACGCGGCGTGTGTCGCGGCGTGTCGGGGATGTGGGGGTTTGTGTGAGAGAGGGGGGAGACAGAGTGGCCGTGGGAAAGCGCTGAGGTGTGATTTCATGAAAGATGCGCGCGAGGGCAGGTGTGAGGAGTGACACCTGCACGGACGTGAGCAGACCACACGTCAGGACAAATGCGTCTGTGTGTGTGAGAGAGGGAGAGAGAGAGCGGCATAAACATTAGCATCTGTCTCACGCTCTCTCTCTCTCTCACACACACACACACACACACACACACACTGTTGTGCTGCTGTCGTATATAAATAAAATCTCACGTCATCACCTCAAACAAACCTGATCAGTCACTTCAGACAATGTAAAGCACAGAGTGAGGTCACGTGTAGCTGCAGTAGCTTTGGGTAAGTGACTGTCGTTGTCTTTGCTGCTGTTAAAGGATTTAAATGAAGTGAAATAAATGATGTTCAACAAAAATGTGTCATTCATCATGGTGCAGTTTATATTGAAATGTTTCATGTTTTATACTTTATGTCCTCTCCTCCTCCCCCATCTCCTCCCCCCTCTCCTCCTCCTCTGAGGTGTGAACCTGGGAACAGGCTCTTTCTTTGCAGCTTCAACCATTTGCCTCCATGTTGTTCACATGTTTGAGGCTGTAACAGAGAACAGACTGCAGGGCCTGAAAACTCGCACCTACACACATGTTTGCATAGTGAGGACACTCATAGACATACTACGTACGCTAGTCCCTGACCCGAACCTTAACCTGAACCATCACAACTAAGTGCCCAACGCTCACCTTTACCCTAAACATAATTCTAACCCTAACATTGAAACCAGGTCTTGACCCTGGAAAAGCCACCAAGACTTTTTCACCAACACTGACATTACAAACTTTTGGACACATGTCCGCTGTGTGTGTGTGTGTGAGACATATTTTGCAAATAGCTGTCACTTGTTCTCTCTTTTCACATGCCGCTATCAAACCAGGAAATTAACATTAACATTTAACCTTACCCTAACCCAAACTCATCTCTAACTCTAACATTAAAACCATGTCTTCAAGTTTAAATAAAGTGCAGTGTGTGTGTGTGTACATGTCTTAAGTAGACAACAAACCCCTCATCTTTGTGAGGACATTTTGTCTTGTCCACACCACTTCAACAACTTTATTTTTGAGGATTGAGACCTGGTTTTAGATGATGGTTAAGGTAAGGGTAAGGGTAAGGGTTTAGGGAATGCATTATGTCTATGCGTGTCCTCACAAAGACTGCAAAACCTGTGTGTGTGTGCATGCGCAGGTATTACTGATGTTGTGGGGACCTAAACCTGTTTACACAGTCACATTATGGGGACTTGTCTTCCTTGTGGGGACAAATAACAAGTCCCCATAACGTAAATCACAACATTTTAAGGTGAAGACATGTTAGGTTAGGTTGAGGTTAGGGTCAGGGTTAGGATTAGGCCAGTAGTAATTATGGTTAAGGTTAGAGTAAGTCTCCAGGAAATGAATGTAAGTCAATGCAACCGTGTGTGTGGGTGTGTAACATCACTGTGACTCTTTCCCTTACTATATTATAAAACACATTTATTTATTTTAAAATATTGTCTGATCTGAAACACAGATGAAACATAAATCTGCTCCAGAATGTGACGTGAGAAAAAACTCAAACTATAAGGAGCAGCTAAAGAAAAGAAAAGGGGAAAAAAAAACCTCTCAAATCCTCTTAAGATCATCCTCATTTTAAACCTGAAGCTGAGCTTTAGCTTCAGTCCCTGTGGTGCTTCAGATAAATAAGATCTAAGTGAAGATCACTTCATACTAATGACTTAATCCCAGTGATGCTGCTAATCTGTTTACCTTTAACTACAGAGCAGAAAACTGAAGCCCCGCTTCACTCTGCCATTGTTGTTTTTGCTTTTATTGTTTTTAACATTTTAAAACGGAGTTTGACTGAACGTTGTGTTTAAACTTGTTTTTTTTGGCTGTTTTTTTTTACACATACATGTATCCAGTGTGATTTAATGGACGTGTTCTGTGATCTAAAACATCCAATAATAGAGACCTGGAGTGAAGGTGTGAGTTTAAATCAAATTTCTGAATTTGAAATGTGTGTTTTCATCAAGAGAAATAAATTAGTAAACAATGTTAAGTTAAAAAAGTAAAGTGACGTGAACATCAGCTCAAATGTATAAAAGAGAAGGTTATTTCAAGTGGAAGAAATTGAGAATAAAATAATTATTTTTTACTTTCTTCAGTCAGGGATTGTAAATGGCAACATTACCAATAAATGTTGCTACATTTTACGCACTGTAACTTTAAGTCATGATTCTATCAAATGTCAGACTCTTGATTTAAAATTATGAAACTAAACTACATTTTAAATCAGTGCAAATTAAAGTACATTTTAAAAAACAACGGGAAAATATTGACTTTTTCATCATTTCAAAGTTAAAATGAATAAATAAAATGAAGTTAAAGTTCAGAGTGAAGTCAAAATTACAATATTCAAACAGAAAATCCAATACATAACAAATAAATCAACACATTTTAGTGAAAATAATGAGAACGAAATAGAATATTTTCTAAAAAGTTAAATGAATTATTTTTTACTTGTTGAGCTTCTAAGTCAAAATTACAATTAATATCCAAATTGTGACATTTGACGTAAAATTTTAAAATTCTGTGATGGAAAATATGATTTTCAAGTCACAATTCTGACATTTTGTTCAAGTCAGGCCAGTGATTAAAAAGTAAAAGGTTTTCCTTCAAGTTATTACAAAACGAAAAAACAAAACCATTAGATTTGTGACATCATTGAGTCTCGACCGCCTTTGAGTCTCCATACAAACCTGAGGAATCTGCTCCTGCTGCTCATGTTTGTATGTTTGTGCCAACAGAAGATTCCTGTTCCCTCCTCCTCATCAGCAGCAGTCTCACAGAGCCAGGTGGGTCCTGGGTGATTTCTGAGGTGGTAATTGTCCCGACGCTTTCGGCGGATTGTGAGGCCGGAATCCTGCAGAGAAGAGAAAAGCAAAACAGATTTCTAGGCTCAGTGCTCCACATGGTTTCTGCTTTAAACCCGAGAATGTGGAGGATTCACGAGGTCAGGTCATGTTTCACTTTGTCTGCAAGAATGAATCGACTTGTGTGATTGTCAGTCACTCACTTTGACTTCTGTGATCTTTCAGTGTCTTCATTTTGTCAAGGTTTTCTGGTTGCTTTGCCCCAAAGAACAGAGAAGTCATTAAAAATGTTGTATTTTTGGAGAAAAATGGGAAACAATGATCAGGATCTTTCTTTTCGTCCATTGAATGGACCAGAAAATACAGAAAATAATTGACAGACTACATTTTCTTTACTTCTTTTCTTTTCTTTAGAGATAAATGTGTTATTTGATCACGAGACAGTGGATCTGAGATACAAGTGTCATTCAGAGGAAGTCGGGATTGAATATCCTGAATAAAGTTGAAAAAAAGTCAACTTCCTGCAAAGAAAGCCCTACACTGATCTTTATTGCCAAGGTTCTGTCAAGTTTTGAGTTTGAAATAACAATATAATAAATATAAAATAATAAAAATGGACAAAAAAAAGGGTGAAACAGCCCTTTGATGATGGAAAATAATCGTTCTTTTCAGACTTCACCATTTGTTCGTGGAGTCTGGAGAAAAAGCAAAACAAACACACAATTTACCCACTTAACAAAAGACTCAACTAATCAAATCCATTAGCTTAACTCTAAAATATCTTGTTTTTATTACGTACAGCCTTTTCTGAAAGGACTATGAGGTTTGTGTCACACATAAATGAATCACTCACCTTTAAAAAGGACACAAAATATACTTTTTTTCTTCACTCCTTTTCAGAGATAAATGTGTCACGTGATCATCAAACAGCCGCTCTGAGATACACGTCTCATTCCCAAAACAGAAGTTGGGATCGGAAAAAAAAAAAAGGAATATAATAATAAATAATAATATTAGTTGACTAAGAAAATAAAAGCCCCACGCTGCTCTTCACCAAGTTCCTGCAAATTATAACATTATATAAGTGTGATGAGTAAACTATCTTCAATAAAAAATAAGAATATGAGAATGTGAAACAAACACAGCATCACAAGGATCTAAAGTTTATTTTTCACTGAAACAGGCCTTAAAGGTGATTTTATTATTTTATCACATTAAATCCGGTGAGTATTTGTATTATAACTGTAAAATTAATTCTGATTGAAGAAGTGTACACCAGAGAACAAAGACTGAGTTTTTCTTTTTTTTTATTGAGTATGTGAATGGCAAGTTCACATCAACGCCACAACAGAACAGCAGCTGAGCCATGGTTTCTGTGCTCAGAACGTCCTCACAGTCACATCTGTCCATTTGGATGCTGGACAGTTCTGAGCAACAGAGAGACAGAGACAACAGCAAAGACGACAAGACCAGTGACATCACATCACACTCAGGCTATTATTATTTATCAAATGGTAAACATTTAGTGAGCCCAGTCCACACTTACACGCTCATTTTTAAACAAACCACGATGCTCGTCGTCCACACGACTCCAGAGTTTTGCAGCCTCTAAAACAGTTGACAGGAAATGGTGCTGGTCTCATTTTATTTTGAAAAATCCAGGCTTGTGCTCCCACAGGGACAAACAAAAACTGAGACTTTTATTTAGAAAACTGTGAGGCTGTGTTTTGGCACAGATAAATGCACACTGGGAATTTTAATTTGAAAACTGCAGGGTTACATTGTAATGAAACCGCAAGGCCGGCATTTTGAGATTTTCTTTCAAAAATAGTGATTCAGGGCTCTGAAAACGCTGGGTCCGTGTGGATAAATAGCCGAAACTCAGTGTGGAAGAACAGAAAGAGTTATTTTTTTCTAACACCTTCTGGTTCTTCATTCTATTCCCACCTTTGACAGACTTACATTTTCAGCAGGAACGAATGATGTTCAGAGCCACAGAAAGTGTGTCAGATCTTTAAAATTTAGACCGCCACCACACCATATCCGATTATCTGAATGTTTACTTCATTCTTGTCCTACATGGGCTCAGCCACTGTTCAGTTGTAAAAGTCCATGTCAAACGAGCCCCGACACGTTCACGCTGCCACCACCAGCTGTCCCGACACGTTGTGGGCGTTTGAACACACTGAATGAATCTTATACTATGTAGAGTTTATTCTTTTTTTTTTTTTTTTTAGAAACATATTCCTCTGCAGCAGCGACGCAAAGTGGAAGAGAAATAAAATATATGTTCTGGAGGCGTGGCATGGGACAGAGTGTAGCTGATCTCGGGTCAGATCTTGTGAGCGGCGCCGCTGATCACAGCCGGCGTGACCGTCATACTGCTGGTCTAAGATTTGCCTCCAGAGTTTTCCACCTGACCACCAATCAGTAGCAGACACCGGTGTGACCATGGAGGGGCCACCAACGCCCGCCTCAGAGAAATAGGAAAATTAGAAATAAATAAAAAAAAAAGTCTGCCTCTCTTATTGGTGCACATCACGGCCAATGCCCTTGCTCCGCTCCAGCACTGCAGGCCCCGCCCACTCTGACATGACTGGTTGCTTGCGACGGTGGAGACGGCCCCAGCTACAGTCCACAGGCCCACCACACCCCCCTCTCCTCCGGCCTCTCCCTCACCTGGACACTGGCGGAGAGCTGGGCTGTGATAGGTGGGAGTGTGGGGGGGCTCATTGCTGTTTGGAGCGCCAGAACCGCGAGGCGATGGAACCGAATGAAAGTCCCTGTTTCTTCTGCAGGGAGGACTCAGACAATCGCTGCTCCTCCTCCTGTCAAGACACAGACCGATCACATCTTCATTGTCAACACAGAGGCAGGAGACATGGTCCGGGGGTGCGTTTGATTACCTACCTGTGCTAGCTGAGCCTGTCTGCGTTTGAAAGCCTCGATGGGGTCGTCCTCGAGAGCGTAGTTCTCCAGCACCAACCGAACGTCATCAACACCGCCCAGAGCGATGGCTGAAGTGCAGAGACAAGACAGGAGGAACATTTTAGAGACTTGTATTAACGCTTTGATGTCAACAATGAGCCTTTGTTTGCATGTTTACCAAAGAGAAAAGAATGGTGCTTTTCAACTACACAGTTCCGGCATGGCTCGACATGTTTTGTTTCTGCTTTCCCATTAGTGAAAGTACCTGGTACTTTTTTCAGTACCTGCTCTAGAGAGGTTCCAAGTGAGCTGAGCTGATATTATATATATGTGATGTCGTCAGAGTGTCGTCACTGGAAGAGTCATGAGCGTGAACTGTAGATCAGTTAAAAAGACTTAATCCTGAAAACAGTGTGGTGCATTTAGTGACAGCACTGCTGAAAACCATACCAAACTGTTCAGTCGAGCCGGGCCGTGCTGGAACTGTGCAGTGGAAAAGCATCATGAGTTTACATGACGATTATTATTTGTTTGACTCAGACCTGGAAATAAATCATATTTCCAGGTTTTTGGTGAGAACTGATATTGGTCAACCTTCAATTTAATGCAGAGGGAAAGACATATGTTTGAGCTTTAAAAACACTGCTGGTCCTGATATACTTGGATGGACCAGAGCCACAGGTTTAAAGATCTCCATTCCCTCTTTCCCACTGAAGCAGGTCCAGGGCAGTTCAGTGCTGATGCCTCATCTGAAACCAGTTCTGCTTATCAAATACCAAAAAAACTGCCTCTAAACCAGTTTCACACGGGCATCAGCTCTTTGCTGATATGGAAGGAAGAACCGATTACGTCAGGGGACGGGGGCAGGGTTATCATGACCAAGATGACCAGTAAAACAGTAAAGAGGGATTTCACAGTGTGGAAAATTTCCCTCTACTCATCTGATTCCTCTGCAGTTTCATTTCCTGCTGTAATTAAATCATGTATGACCATATGGTGGCTCACGGTCATATAATTAGTCATGCTATGAAGTCATAATAATCAAGATTTTTCTTTGCACTACAAAAAAGAGATGAGGACGTTCCTGCTCAGCATCTCACCCTTGAGGAAGTTGGCAAGGTCGTAGAGCGTCCTGTCCTCCGAGTTCCCGTCCCATTTCTTCAGGGCCATTCCATTGAAGGGCTGCAGGCTGAACGCCTCCCGCTTACAGTCGACCACGATCACCTTACTGGTGTCACGGTTCAGACAAGAAACGTCCTGAAAGAGAAGAGAGGCCAAAACCATATATAGTGCACATCATGATCCATAAAACAAGAACAAATGTAAAAATTAGAGGACGTCTGAGACTCTCTGCCTCTCCTTCTGCCCGACACATGCTGCATGACCCTTTTGACATTTTCTGAAGCCTAATCAAATAAGCAGCTTCATTATCTTAATGATCCTTAATATTCACTTGGATTAAAACCCACAAAACACACACAAACACTTTCTCTGCTCGTCCAGCTGGTGACCATTACGGTGTGTGTGTGTGTGTTTGTAAGTGAGGGACAGATGGAGAGGGACGCTGCTTGTCGTCTCTATCACTGAGCTCATCTGGTGCCCCGCCCCCAGTAACTCTGTATGTGTGTGTGTACGTGCGCGCAAACCCCAGTGGACACATTCGTCCATCCTCCTCACACCAATGAATAAAAGGCATCTGTCTTCCTTCTGTGCGTGTGTGTGTGTGTGTGTGTGCGTGCGTGTGTGTGTATTGGCGCGCATGTATTTTGGGTAAAACACACTCATTTAACAGTGATATTTAAATACATTCACCCCGTTCATCACTTCAAATGGTTTGGTCCACAAGGTCATAGATCAATCTGATTTGTTGATCTGTTTTATAATACATAATTCAACACCAAACTCTAGCTTGTTAACAGCAACCTATTTGTTAGCCAAGAAAGTTACTTTGTGCAAATAAATCTTAGAAAAATAGACCTATGAGGAAATGTTACTTATTTACAAAGAAATATTCCATTTCCTGATATTCAAAACACTTGCATAAACAAGGTTTCATTCTTGGCTGAAAGCGTCAGGAGTTTTTGTCAGAGGATAACATCAAAGACGATATTAACACTGAAAAACAACATGTGAAAGCACACACAGAACGCAGCCAAAGTAAATACAGGACAGAGAGCAGGAGGGAGAGAAGACAATAAAGTTTGAAGAAGACAGTTAATCCAACTGTTGTGTGTTGTTTTCTCCTGGCAACAAACAATAAGACGTCTGATCCACTTCAGATGCAGGGCAACAGACAATGGCGGGTTGTTAGTCACGTTTTATAAGAGGGTGGTGAAGGGTCGCTGCTGCCCGTGGCTTATGTGGATTTAAGGTTATTGAACTTAACTTCACCGCTACAATCAGACAGAGGAGAATAAAACAAACGGGAGAATGAGCTCAACCCAAACAGTAAAATAAGGTAAACTGCACTCGTGCCTGGAAGTTGTAAACCAGCAAGAGGAAAATTGAAAATGAATGCGAGGTCCTTTGTAGTCTGAATGAATCTCTATAAACTACATGTTTTAGGGCAAGGGCCAGGTATTTGGGTCTGAAAATAGTCTGGTTCAAGAATTTTTTAAAACATTTATTGTACATGTAGGTCAACTTGGTTTTAACATTACAATTAAAGTGTAGGACGAGAGAAGGAGACACCAGTCTGAGATGGTCATTATAAAAGAGCATTATAGACTACAACATCAGGCTGACATTGACCTCCCACTAACACCTGGTCTCACAGTTTGCTGTAAAAGGTCATCTTTAGTCCAGTGGTCACATCTTTGTTTTGCCATGATGTTATGACGCATTGGTGGATGCACCAAAACTTCTACTTTCAGCATAAGCTGTTGTGGAGACAAAGATCATTTGTCCCCCTCATCACTCCAGTCCTCTTCATACTTGCAGAAAGTTGTGGATGTGACTCACTGGTGTGCACACACCTGCAGCAGTTCCACTCCACTAAAATGCGAGTTCATGTTGGGCTGGTGTTTCACATAATGTGTACTGGATGCCACCTTCTCTTCCATTCCAATCTATCGTCCTATCTGACACATGTGCGATGGACAAGGACAGTCTGCATGGTCACATGTTCAGTCATGGACAAACAGAACAAAACAGAACAAAGCGGACCCAAGTGGACTCGCCGACATGGAAACTATGAATTGACCTGAAATGATGCAACTCTTTTCCTTTTTCTAACCCATCCTTTGAGTAGACTTCAAACACGGTTCAGTCAATGATGAGGTAGAAGAGACTGAAGTGGAAGGTGCCGAAATGCAAGAACCATGACACAACATGGCCTGGGCTTGTTTTCGTTGTGATATGCCAGGAATTTTTTTTTTTTACACATTTGTAACATTTTTTTAGCTTAACCTACAGGGCTTAAATGCCCCTGCTTAAATGCCCCTGTGATTTTGCCTAGTAAAGAATAGATCAACTTTTAAAAGCAGCATTTGTAAAATTTGCATACAATCAGGTAATAATTTTTCTTAAATTTCTGTCAAATGAAAAAAAGAGTGACCGACATTTTACACACTGGACTTTCAAAAACTTTCTCTGAGACATAAACAGCTTTTCTATTTCTCCCACAGCATATGGAGCATTAAAAACTCTCTTTTAGCATCTGTTGCATTCACTGTGATGGAGATGTCTCCTTTCTGGGAAGTAGGTTAACCAGCTCCTTACAACCTCCAGGCTGTTCCATTAAACACTGAGTGAGATGACAGTTGGAGGGAGACAGGAGGGGGAGGAAGGAAGGAGGGAGGGAGGTAGAAGAAACAAGAAGGAAGAAGCAAAGTAAGAAGGGAGAGGAGGAAGAACGGGTGAAGGGGAGGTGAGATAAGAGGAAGAGGAGAAAGGAGGAGGCAGAAGGTTAATGAGAGCCGAGAGGGAGACAGGGGAGGGAGCGGGGTCTATTGTGGCGAGGAGGAGAAATCAATGGCAGCAGCAGAAGGCAGAGAGTAGACACAGGGGCTGACAGCACGGGTGAGAGTCAGTCAGAGTCATGGTGTTCTGATGTTTCAATGAGTTAATGTCCAGAAAGAAAACTTAATTAATTAATTCTTCCATCAAAAAATGCAGTGATGTAAACAGACCGAGCAAAGTCAGCGATGGACTTTTCAGATTTATTCGCAGATTTATTCCCAATAAGACAATTCACTCTCTCATCCTCCCATATACTTCAGATACTGGTACAGTAAAATTAGCGATGGAGCAAGAGATAAGGTGACTATTATTATAAATTATTATTATTTTCTTGCTATTTGTTTCATTTTCTTCACACAATTCCTCAGCTCCAATTCCATCACAACCCTGGAATATACAGTATATAATATTCCTGATTTTCCCCACCAGAGGAAGCTTGTGTACCACAGTTTGAGAACCATTGCCTTAGATGCATACAGACGAGAGATGTACATAATTTTGAATAATAATTAGCCTTATTTTCTTTACATTTTAACATAATTCTCTCATCTTTGTCTGTAAGACAAGTTGCTTGTTGTTGGGTTTCTCTATAACAAGGTCTTGA
>NW_025320804.1:0-19994 GCF_019176455.1 Solea senegalensis | reverse complement strand
CCTTCTACAACGAGGACTTCGCCCAAGATGAACCAACCTTTTCCACCTCTTTTCCACGGGATGTCTTCAGGTATGTTCTTTCAGATGGTATTCAATGTTTTATCCCTATTTACTTAATACTAAAGTGTGCTGACTCTTATTTATTTTTGTTTTTTTTTGTTAGATGGAGGACCTTGCCAAACTGTACACATGCCTCAATGGCTGCTACATCACTCTGCCCAACAGGACGTGGTCAACGATTTGTTTTTAAATGGACTTTAACCCCCCCCCCGTCCCCACTGACCCACAACCACACATGACAAAACACTGTACATGTGATGCATCACCACACTAAAATACAGACACTGCTACTTTCAGCCTGTAATGTTAGACATGGAAAACTTGTATTTATTGCCTTCTTTATACCAAGTAAAACTTTTGTTCTTAACTTTATGGTTGACTTGTATTTTTTCTGTGATGAGTGTGACAAGTTAGTGCTTTGAACTTAAAGATGTGGAATTCTTTTAAAACGAATTGCACTGATCTGTTACTGTAGACTTGGCACCTTTTGACACTGCTCCAAGTGTTCGGTTAATCTTAACCAGAAAACTCAAACCCTGTATGGATTTGTGCAAGGTTTTAAAGGGAATTTAATAAATTGGACTCTAAAGCAGTGGATGGTGATGCTGTTACTTGCCCCCATCTCACAACTTCCTTACTTCTAGCCACTAACACTACTTTGCTTTAAAATGCCTTCTTTTAACTACAGATGTATTTTTACTATTTCATTTTATCTTTTAATTCTGTCTTTACCATTTTACGTTTAAAGGTTTTATTTTTCTACTATGGAAAGCACTTTGTAGAGTTGTTTTGAAAAGTGCTATTCAAATAGTTAATTGAACTGTGTTGCAGTACCATTAACACCAGCAGCAATATGAGCAGTCGGTCTCAGGTGGGTGATGTGATGATTCACAGCCAGATAACGCTCCACACATTAGTGCAGTTAAATAAAACACTAAAGTGTGAGGCACAGATGTACAAGATGTTTCCCAAAAGTAAAGATCAGGCTTGGGACAAAGAAGTCAGTGGCTTGTTGCACGCTGCCAACACTGGTGACCCAAGATGGAGACGATCCTTCCAGTCTCAGCATCCAGTGCATCATGAATTCGACAGGAAGAAGAGATGACCAACATTTTGGTTGTGTGATGATGCTTTTGTGGAGAAAGGGGGCTGATTTTTTTTTTTTCTTATCAATTCACCAGTCAATTATTTTTTTTTGATTCCTTGGACCAGAAAATGTTGGAAAATGTTGATCACTGTTTTTCAAACCTGGAAATAATATTCTCAAATGTCTCGTTTTGTCCCCAAAATGAATTGGGTTTTAATGATTTGTGTTATATGGAACAAAGTTGTTAATTGTGCAGAAGTCATAAAATAGAGCGTTTATCTTTTTCTTTTTGTTCATAAAAACAAGCCAAGTGAACTTTGAAGCCAAATTCAATGCGTTTTTAAACATTTTTAGTATTTTTTCCTCCGGTGTGTTTATATAGTTGGTGAAAATGAATTTTTATATACTGCACGTTTAAACCTAGTAATGGCAAAGTGCTCTGTGTTGCAAGGGTTAACTCCATGTGCTCCTGCGTGAGTAAAGAGTGAATGCACTGTTCACATTGTCAAACTGAAGTGACTCGGGTTCATTTTTTCTGTTTATCTTTATTTTTCAGGGTTGTTTTTCGTCAGATTCGATTTTCTGATCCTATCAGACGTCCGCCAACAATGGAGGAGAGTTCACACATGCGTAATGTTTCAGAAGATGCAGGACACGTGTAAATATGAATGTAAACCAGCAAATCTGATGTGTATTGAGTCAGAATGAAGTTGCACTAATGCGAGCATATTTTCATTCCAGCATGTTGGACATTAACTTGCATACCACACTGGTCTTCATCGTGACAGGCCCTGCTGTACACTCATTCATCTCAGGATGGCACTCATTAACTCATCAAAGCAAATCCCTCGGCTCGGCTTCGTTCCCAGGAGACCGTGGTCACTCACCACTCTCTCAGTGCTCTCTGATCTGCCGCGGGACGCTTTCCAGTCAAGTGAAGGCAGAACATGCAGGGGCGCTGACGCCATACACCACTACACAGGAAACGCCGGTGTTGAGATGGAGCAGAAAACACCGCGCATCATCTCAACTCAACGACAGATGCTTCACAGCAGCAGCTTCGCACGGATTTCTGCTTTTCGACTGCATTCTTTAACCTGTGTTTGTAGTTTAACGCTAGCATCCATCCCAGAGTAAAAGTGTGTTTTTAGCTACAGGATGGTTTTCGTCAAAGCAAATCATAAAATGAAACGGAAGACACTAATAATTTACTGCATAGAAAGATGAAGAAAGTCTGGGGAAAAAAGGAACCAAGTAAAACATGATTGTTATGAATCAAATGTTGAACGGGTGAATTAGAACACAGTAAATAAGGAATAATTGGACACAGCGCGGTGGCAGTTCAGTCAAAACAATAATTACTGTAATTACTGTGGCGCATCATTGCTCAGAGGGGGCAAACGAGCTGATTCATTTAGGCCAGAGGTAGAGAGGTTTGAAATTGTATACCCCTCTGTCTGCGCTGGTTCTATTACAGTCATCCGCCCTAAGTGGCTGGAAAAAGTGCATATCATTGACCCTTTTTCAATTAACATATGAATATCCCACAACAAAGGTGATTTAACCAGTGAAAATAAACGGATTATGGTGTAATTTGAGTGGGATTATGCAGATAGTCGGCAAAACATAACCTCAGCGTGACACAAATTTCAACTTCCCCCTCTCCTCCACACTCGGCTTTAGAGAGAACTTGAATTTCACACACGGTTTCTCTGCTCGGATGTTTTCTCTCTCTCTCTATGTTCACTCACTCTGCCCTTTTCATTTTCTTCCCAAAGGTCACACAAGTGTCTCATTATTATTATCCCGTAATGTCTATCGACTGAAAGGTCACAAACCTTATTCAGAAATAAAATAGAGCAAATACGCCCCCCTGACCAAAACAGGGCACACATTAACACCTGTTGTATCTTTATTTAAAAAAAAAAGAACTGTAATGACAGTAAAGGCAGCTTTTTTTCTCTCTTAAATACATTTTATTGATAATACATGTGCATTTACTGGTGACTGTTACAGTAAAAAAAAAAAAGAAGAATTAAACCAGATTTAGAAGTAAAGTGTATCAATCTCCCCTAATACAGATGTCAATATCAGCATCTATATACTGTTTATAGTCTTGGAATTGATTGAAGAAGACACAGATAACAAATGCATGTGTGAAAAAGCCAAGTAAATTCTATATTAAGCAGCAAGAGACAAGAAAAGCATATTTAAAAACAGAAATGTGTGTGTTTTTACAAAACTACAGATTTCCTTTACAATGAAAAAACGTTTTTAAATACATAATATTAATACCTTATACTCTTAATCGGCCTGAGATATTTATTTAATAGAGAAGAACAACAGTTTACACACATTTTAACACGAGATATTGCAGTGATCCCTCAGACAAGAACACAAAATGCCCTGTTGTGCAGAACACTAGTTGTTATGGAAGCCCGTTTCCGGCAGGAAAAACTTAGCCTTGTTAATAAAAAATATCCTCAAAGTAAGTCGCAATTATGACTTTGTTATAATTTTCGACTTTTTATCTCATAATTTCGACTTCGACTCTTTTTTTTCTGAAATGGGCTTCCATAAGTTCCCTCTTTCACGTTCCAAATAAAACATGATTCACTGCTGCTTTTCAAAACACAGCCACTAAGACACATAGTTGAGTTGTTAATCAGGCCTATGACGATCACCTGCAATTATTTCACAAATAAAGTGACAAATACTGTGAAATAAACTTCTGTGCACTTAATACTAAATTTACTTATTCCAAAGTGCTCAATAAAGTACTATTTTTAATAATAGTAACAATGACGCAAAGTGAGATTAATGAACATCCAACCACGACATCTTCTTTGTACATTATACAGAAACGACAGGTCTGATTGTAAACGTAGAAAGACATTTCCTGTGCCGTCAAACCTAATTTCAAATGATCAACGTTCATAATGAGACATAATATCGTAACACCACGTCGTTTTAATCAGAAGCAACTCAACAAACTGATATATCTCCAAATATATTGCCTTTATTATATAATCTTAACTTTAACATTCTCCGCTCCTGTGATCAATTTAAGTCTACAATGATATCATCGAGAGAAAAGGCAATTTCTGAACAAATGACAGTGGTATTGCTGCCGTCTGCCCGAGCTGAAGCCAATCTGGCACGCTGCGTTGAAGATCAACTTTCTAACGGAGTGTCTGAATGTTGAGAAAGAAGAAAATTTGTGCAAAACGAGGGACCGAAAGAAGGAAATATATCCACAAATCTGAATACATCCATTAGGGGCTGTCGCGGTGATCGCAAAAATGAAATCTCGCGTTGTGAACAACACTATTGCACAGGAAGACGCTAACTCACTGTGTTACACATATTTTCACATGAAGTCGAACACTACTGTGAACGTTCACGGAGGACGGGTGGATTTAAACACTATGACGTCCTAAATGAGCTGAATATTCGCTGTCACTGTGTTGCTGTGTTTACCTGTGAGCAGTCTAATCGGCTGATCTGAATCAGCTGCGTGTGTCACACAGAGAGCACCACTGAAGCACCTTCCAAACTGCTCATTGTAAAGCAAAGACCTTAGTTTTTGTATTGCTGTCACAAGGCTTTGCTGAAAGACCCTGATGTAGGTTTTTGTGAAGATTCAAAGAGTCAAAAGTGCCTGAGATACGGCAGTTTTACAATTGGAGTTGGAGAGGTCAGGTTTTATTGAAGCTGGATGGTTCTCCTCTCACTCAGTAAGTCAGTGTGCTTTGGTAGTTCCAGTGTATGAAACTAGACACATTTTTCTACGTTCTGGTAGTTTAGGTTCTAAATGGACTGAATAATGCCCTAACTGAGCTATCTGTCTATGTTGACGAGTGTGGAACTAGTTAACAGGCAAAAAAAAACGGTGGAATAAGAAGTAGAAGAATAAGAGGAAGAAGTATTGTTTCAATACATTCAGGCATGAATTGTGTTTGTAGCTGCATCCAATTCACCTCCGCTTAGAAGTGATGTCTCCTCGACTTGAGAGAGTTTCTCCGTTTCCTCTTCCTGTGGCTCTGCTCCCTCCGCTCAGGCCAGGGGAAGCCGCTCTCCGCCGCCCTGTAGGCTTCGTCGTACTCGTCGCTGTCAGAATCCGCCTCGGCCGCGGGGAAAACTCTGTCCGGGAAAACGTCTTTCAGCCTGGCAGCGAAGAACGCCACGAGGCTGCGTCCTGCCTGGGCCACCTCAGAGTCCGGCTGTGATCGGAGACACAGACAGCGTTTACGTTACGTTACATTTACAGATGAACGCTGTACACGAATAAGATTTTTGCTTTTCAAACTTACGTAATTGAACTTTGCACAGTTGCGGAACATGAGATAGAAATCGGCGACAAACTGATCGGGGGAGTTGTAGTGTCGAGAACTTTTCTTCTGGAGTTTGGTTCTGATCACAGACAGGTCCATCGGCCTCTTGATGATCTGGTAATAATGTCGAGCCTGCGTGACAAAAAAAGCAGTGACATTTAAAGGAATACTTCACCGAGATTTGTTCATTTAGCTTTGCATGTAGCTTTGTATCACTAGAATATTTTTGAAAAATTGTGCTTCCCAACCTCAGTTTCCCCCGAGTTGAGAAATATCTTCATTCTTTTCTTTGTTACGTGCTCACCAGTGACACTTGGTTAGCTGTTAGCGTAACTGTTAGCAAAGATGGCGGAAACTTTTTGCATTCAGTGTCCGCCATCTTTGCTAACAGTTACGCTAACAGCTAACCAAGTGTCACTGGGAATGTAAACAGTGTGCGCTGTCTTTGCTAACAGTTACGCTAACAGCACCAAGTGTCACTGGGGGACGGAACCTCATTCCCAGAATGTAAACAGTGTCTGCCGTCTTTGCTGACAGTTATGCTAACCAACTTTCACTGGGAATGTAAACAGTGTATGCTGTCTTTGCTAACAGTTACGCTAACAGCTAACCAAGTGTCACTGGTGGACGGAACCTCATTCCCAGAATGTAAACGGTGTCCGCCATCTTTGCTAACAGTTATGCTAACAGCTACGAACTGTCACTGGGGGCCGGAACCTCATTCCCAGAATGTAAGCAGTGTCCGCCATCTTTGCTAACAGCTAACCAAGTGTCACTGGGGGACGGAACCTAATTCCCAGAATGTAAACAGTGTCCGCCGTCTTTGCTAACAGTTACGCTAACAGCTAACCAACTGTCACTGGGGGACGGAACCTCATTCCCAGAATGTAAACAGTGTCCGCCATCTTTGCTAACAGTTACGCTAACAGCACCAAGTGTCACTGGTGGGCACGTAACAAAGAAAAGAATGAAGATATTTCTCAACTCAGGGGAAACTGAGGTTGGGAAGCACAATTTTTCAAAAATACGACCCCTATTCTAGTAATGCTAAGCTAAATGCCACTGTAGCTCCTTCAAACCTATTCCACATCAAATCCCTTTTCCTTTTAACGCGCAGACACATATGCTCATGGGATTGTATTGTTGTGCCTCACTGTGACAAATTCATCTTCCACTTATCAACATTCCATTCCAAAATAAAGTAAACTCTAAATCAGCAAATCCTTCGTCTTCTTCCCCATTTAAACACACAAGAAAGTACAAACCTCCACAAGGACGCTCCGTTTCCCACAGTGTGAATTCACTCCCACATCTTACAATGTTTAATAATTCTTCTTCAAATCCATATCTGGATCTCCACCAAAATCCATCATTTTCTTTTCTTTTTTTTAAACTTTGTTCCTCACAGACAAAAAAATGTTAAATGTTAAAGGAGACTTTGAGAAGTGTTATCAAGTGGTGTTTTTATGAGTGTTTCACCAAAGCATGTGACAGTTCTGTGCGTAGGACTGAAAATAATTGACCTGTTATTACAAATATGAGTGAGTTTATCTAAGGCCAGTTTCACAATGGATACGTGTGCAGTGTGTGAGTCTCCTGCTCAGCTGTGGTGGAGCTTCTGCTGTGTTTTACTTGAAAATCATACTCAACTAAATACCACAACTCTTTGGTACGAAGCCACAATAAAAATAATGCTCTTTACCATTGAAACAGGAGCAGGAATGTGCTGTGTTTGTGGCACATGTGACAGAAGTAGACAATGAAAGTATCACACAGACGTCACTTGTGTTCACGGGGACGAAAAAGCTTTTTTAACACGTCTTATTTTACAGAAGTGTCTGCTGACAGTGTGTTTGTGTGCATGTCGACGCGTGTGCGTCTCTGCGGCGGCAGCGTGAGAGACAAAAAGTGACTCAAGCTCTACTCGTGCTGCTGTAATATAAAAATAAAAAGACATGGAAGAGTAATGACTCACGAGTGGACTGACGGGCTCATGGAAGGGCGCACTCAGGATGTTACTGAGGATCAGAAGAGTCAGCCGCTCACATTTCTACAAAGAGTCAAAGAAGCATTGAAAAAACAAGTCCAAAACCATCCAAACCACCAATAAAGACGAATAACTTTACAGTAAAGGAAGCTTTAAAACAACCTACTCTCTGGTCACATGCAGACAGTCCACGTGCCAGGTTCTCTTCTCCAGATGTTCTCTCGTTCTCACAGTCGTACTCAACCTCCGGCTGCAGAGCGTCTCTGCACAGGCTGCACACCCAGTCGCCGCTGAGCAGGACAGGAAACGGCGTTAGTGCCAAATAAACAGAGGCGAGCGATAAAAGTGAAACAAAGCGGGTTGCTTACGACGGGAAGCTCAGCAGAGACGGGACATGGCAGGAAAGGTGAAAGACTTTGGGACAGCGGTCACAGCACAGCAAGTCGCCGCCGATCAGACACACAGCACAGAAGTCTTCGCTCTCCATCTCTGCGTTGTCCTGCTCGTCGTCCTGAATGTCCTCTGTCCCCCTCTGAGGTGCAGGGTTCGCGATCAGGAGCGGCCTCGGACTGCGTCCAATATGGGATTCCTCTTCCAGGTCAGAGCGAAGCGGCTGTGGGTCATCGGTCGTCACGTCGGGTTCGGATTCTGCGTCGAGCTCAGACTCCACAGAGCCCTGGTAGTCCGGAGGCTGATCAGGCGCAACGTCAGAGTAAGTCTCAGCCGGAAAACTGGGGTCATACTCGAGTTGAATGTCAGACTCGGATTCAGCGTCGCCTGATTCTGCATCAGCGTTCAGTCCCTGATCATCCTCTGACCCCACTTCCGCATCTGATTCTGGGTCTTCCTCATATTCCAGACTTGGCTCTGAATCCCCTGCAATATCAGTCTCACTGCAGAGCCCCATCTCACCGGCAGCCACTGATTTCTCCTCAGCCACACATTCAAGTTCAGCCTCCGATGAGGACTCTGCATTTGGGTCAGACTCCGGGTCTGAGTCTGGGTCTACCCGTGGTTCTGGATCAGGCCCAGAAACTGCTGTGTTCTCTGAGAACGACCTAAGAGTAGAATCAGAGTCTATATCCAGCACGGAGTAACTCTGTGGTGCGTATTTAGGGTCCACGGAGGCTCCTGCTCTACAGGGGATGAATCTCCCTCGAGTGTCAAAGTCAGTGTTGGGCGACAGCGCGGTGGATGGAGTCTGAGTTTGGCGCTCGGCTGCGTACGGCGGCGCCGTGAGCGACTGGGTGTTCCTCCTGGTCTCAGAGCCTCCACATATCTTCTGTGTTTGCGACAGAGGAGAGGAGAAAAAACAAAACTGTCACATTTGTGAATCCTAGACGACAGCACTTTTTAGTGTAATAATAATAACACCGTGCTGTTTTAAGAGGATTAAGTTAAACGGTAGTCGTGCATTCCAGGAAATTCACGTTGCTTGGAAGAGAATGTTGCCCATTCATTTCTAAGCTCACAATGACATATTTTGCAGCTTTAAAAAGAAAGGAAACATACTCGAGGCTTCACGCCCTGCCAGGTTTTCTGCTGTGGTAGAGTTTCGCTCCTCTCCATCGCGCCGGCAGGTAAAGGGTCGCTCTGTCGTCGTCCATGCGGGGGAAGCTGCGAGACGAGGATTTTCAGACGCTCTAAGCAAACCACCGGCACTCTGGGCCTCAGTGAGTCCTTCTGAGAGTTTCTGTTACAAGCACATTATTGTTACTTACTATCCTGATCTGCACATAATCTTTAAATCTTTAAATCTTTGGCAGCCTGTGGCCAAGTGGAAAGGGAACTTGACTTGTAACCAGAGGGTCGCCGGTTCAAAGCAAGGTACCCAACCCCCAATGCTCCCCGGGCGCCACTCAGTGTGGCAGCCCACTGCTCCTAATTCAAGGATGGGTCATATGCAGAGGAATACTTTCCCTAAGGGGATTAATAAAAACTAAACTTAACTAAACTAAACTTAAACTTAAACAGACTGCGATGAACTCACCTGCCGTGACTGCTCCTCGACATCCTGCACTTCTCCTTGACCTCGCAATTGATCTCTTCATTTACATAAGTGAATGAGTAATCTGCGGGGCGGGTAGGGGGGGGGAGAAAGATGAGGTTCCCAAACGCTTCAAATTTTGTTCACTTTTGTTTTTTTTAGTAAAGTCGTATTTTTCCGCCCACCTGGTTCTGTCTTATAACACAGCAGAGGAGACCGGTGGACTTTGGCGGACACGACGGATGCCGTCTCCTTGACGACACAAAGCACCCCGTCCGATGCTCTCCTCTGTCTGGGATCCACAGTGACAAACTGTGTAAACACAAACACCGACATAGTAAAGCTTGACCACAATTGTCCCTCTGGAGCTCCATTAGCTCTGTGAACAAACACTGATGTGCAAAATCAATTTTACTGACACTGAGAAAACGAATTAATCTGAGGTCCATGAAGCTATTGTGGTGCTTATTGTTTTCATACGATGATATGACATTAAAGAGCAGGCGTGACGTGACGTTTCTTGCACTAATTAAATTTAGAAATGTGCAATTCCAGGACAGCTTTTTTTTCCTCTCATCGTCCAAAACAAATTTCTCCTCAGGGAGACAAATAAAGATACTTTGACCTGGAGCTGAGCATCTCCGTCTGCTATAACAAGGTATTTTAATACTTTTTTATGACTTTTTCCAAGACATTTCAAGCTGTAATCAGCAACATTTACCAAACAGTTTTAGTTACAACCATGCAAAATTGCAATATATACAAAAAGCCTCCCTGAGTCTGCAAACTCTGAAGATTACAGTATTTAACACCTCATGAAATCACGATTAAGACTTTTTAATATTTTTTAAGGGCCTTCATTTTCCCAAAATTGATTGATCAACTTTTAACCCGTGTATAATAATATATATCGATATCATGTTTATGCACTGGTGTAAGATAATATTTCAGGTGTCGTTTTCTGTCCGTAAGAAAGTCCAAAACCACAATTTGCAAAATCATTTTTTAATCCTCTTATTGGCTGGTTTAAGAATGTTTATCGTGACACATCTCACCTCCTCCACATGTGTGATTATACCTTGTTTGCGGCTCCTGCCGCTAGGCTGCATCCTGCGGGTCTCTCGGTGCAGGGGCTGGCGGAGGCGGCTGCCAGTTCTGCCGGGATGCTCTGGGAACGTCTCTTCCTCCTCGCGCACGCCGAACTCGGGCTGAGCCTGCTGCTGCTGCTCTGCACATCAGACGCACCGTCGTGTGCTGTCACCGACACCTCCAGGGATGTGGATCTCTGTCACACACACACACACACGCGTGTAACAAATCAGGGTTAGGGTTTCAAGCTGGAGTGCATTCACAGATGCACCTGTTCATGGAAGGGGAGACAGGGAGTGGGATGTGTGGTCACCAAGGCGTGTAGACACACTCACACACACACGACATGAAAAACATCACTCAGAGCTCATTCTGTGACTGATTTAAAACAACGCTGGCCCCCACACACACACACACACACACACACACAGCTGCATATGCTGCACATATTCAACAGAGAATGAGAGGTTTGGTTGCAGCACCAATTATCATATGTAAATGAATCTTTAGAGGTACAGTGTGGCCCCTTGGATTAAGTCCGTGCTGCACATCACTCTCTCTCTCATATTGGAATCTAACCAATGCAAGCATCCAGAAAATCCCCTTTAAACGCCTCAGCTGTGTCTTCGGCTAATGGAAGTGGAATTGAACACCAAGTACAATTTTCCAGGGTGCCGTCATAAATATTCAGTCCGAGCTGACGCTGAGCACGTGTTCCTCAGGATTAAAACACTTACCTGACCCATGTACAGGATTCAAAGGGAAAATAGGAGAATAATCCCCGTCTCTGGAAAGATACGAGTGTAGGAATTTATCTCAAACTCCCACTTTTTCCCCAAGTGACTCATTAATGACGGGTTAAGTCCACGAGTGATTGCACCCAAGTGGTTTTATGATGCTGTGACTTTAAAATGTTACAATAATATATATCGCTGCGCTTGTAATTGTGCGTCCTGAGATGAGGGGGGGATTATGTGGCTGGCATCAAGAGGAGTGACTATGATGAAGAGTGCTCTCCTGGATTCCCACATCCTTTATTTGTGGGAGCAGCTCTTTGTTTTCCCGTCGTCGTGTGGGAGCAGTTTACTGCTGCACCATCTGTTCTCAGGCAGGCTGTCAAATGTGGGACGTGATCGTTCTGGCATTAAAATAAACAGTTTTTCTTTGGGTGTTTTTTTTTTTTTTTTAATGGATATTAATTACTGGAACTAATGAAACTGAATTTACTTTCCTCACGTTTGTTCATAGAAGTGTTTTATCACTTTTTCTTCACCTAAGAATAAGGCACAAGGGTCTTGCTTAACGAAGGCTGTCATGTTGCATCATCAAGTCACAACAGCAGCCCGAACAGTTTGGTGTTCTGAAGCAAAAGCTTATTATGCAAATGAGCTGCGTCTAGGTAAAGCCAAAGAGAGTAGAACTTTGGATCTTTGAAGGACCCTTTATGATATCCTAGATATGGGAGAGATATTTTCATCATATCATTTTTCTTTTAGGCTTTTATGAGTGTGTCTTGTTTCTCTTTGGTCAATCACTCATTCTGAAGCTCTCACCCTGCCATGCCTTTGGTCACTCAGTGTCAGTGCAGGTCTGGGCCTCTGGTGCTCTTTCCTCAGCTCTGCTGCAGGCGTAACACAGCGCTGCTGCTGCTGGGCTGGACTCTGCTCCTCCCTGACCTGCTGCAGGTCCTCGTCCTCCTGCTCTGTGCGACCACCGGCCTCCTCCACTGTGCAGCTCTCCTCCCAGCTCTCTTCAGCCACCACACCTCTGTCTGCAGCAGCTGTGCAGCTCAGCTTCCCCTGATACTGCGCTGGCCTGCCACAGTCTGCACTTTGCTCTGGAAGAATCTCTCTGTGGTGGTGGTGATAGGAAGGATAAGATTTTGAGTGGGAGTGGGAGTCAGGAGCCTGTGGCTGGGACGCAGATCCTCGACTGCAGTTGAATGGGACGGGCGATGTAGGAGGAGGACAGTGTGAGGAGCCCTCTGTCTCCCAGCACCTCTGGAGCTGCTGGCTCTGGTGCAGGGGTGCAGAGAAGAGAGAAGGCTGAACACAGCTGGAGTTATAGAGCGCGGCCTCTGCTTGGTTTTTGTCCAGACTGGAAAGATCTTGCTGCGAGGAAACGGCGTGCAGGCAGCACCTCTGTGGCTCGCAGCAGGCCTGGTACCCACAGCCCGGCTCTCGTCTGTGGAACACAGGCGGCAGCGCCGAGCAGGTGATGGGCTGAGGCCTCAGGATACTGGAGCAGGACAAAGCCGGAGGAAAAGTGCAGTTCCCTCCTTCAGCAGTCAGCTGGCCTGAAGAAGAACTCACAGTCAGTTTATGTCATGCTTAAAAACACAATTAGGAATCATTAAATAGACGCACACGGTAATGATTTCTCTGTGTAATAAAAATGCTAAAATCTATACAGTACGTCATATAAAAGCTGACGTTTACATTTATAAATAATAGATCATGTGTCTAGCTTTTCCTCTTGTAACAAAAAAGTGAAAGAATAATCTGACTGAAATGAATTCTACATCATTCTACGACATTAACATCGTATTAGTGGCTTGTTCCAGTATTTATTTACATTATAAAAATACTGTAACAAAGACTTTTTGCTTTTGTGAGATTCATTTCACCCAAAGTGGAGATCTGCTTCATCCAGTAACTTGCGTCCCAGTTGAATTTGATCTTGACCGGACTCCAAGAGTCTGAGTGGAGAGGAGGCTCGAGCAGTTGCTGCATCTGGAGTGAAATCTGCAGCGAGAATAATGCCATTTATTTACTTAATGCACAATATGCAGACAGAGGACACCAGAAAAATCACTCACTTGTTCATTTACTTTTTAAATGTTTTAAATTTGCCTGAATCTCTTTTGTACGCCTGTGTTGTTGTTGCTTGTATAATTGTGTTATTGATATATCTGAGCGTCTTAAATAAAGTTTATCAAATGCAAGAACTGTATGTTTATAAGTGGTCGACTGTGTGTGTGTGTCGTCGGCATACCAGAGCCCTGCTGAAGAGCACCGGGCCTCTGCGATGGTGGGTCGTAGCCCAGGTGATGAACTTCTGGACGTGGTCCAGCTGGCCGCACGTCTCTATCGCCCCCTGCAGCTGGTCGTCCAGACGCTGCTGGAAGTCCTCGGAGATTTTCTATGAAGATAAAAATACCTGCAATGTTTCGTGCAATTACAGGCACGGGTAGAGCATCGCGACCGGACGGTGGCTTAAACTCATCCATAACTCCTTTTATCGGGGAGATTCAGTTCTTCTGATAGTGTAATATTACTAGGGCCCCGCGTTTCCCTGCTCGCTGCGCTGATTGCATCATGGCACCTTTAGATTCATTGCATGTGGCTTCGCGGCTGGCTGAATGATAAGAGGGGAAGAGAGAAAGAAAGAGAAAGAGAAAGTAATTACCTCCAGTTGCTCTATTAATAGGTTGGTTCGTTTGTTAAGCTCGTTCATCATAATCATCTTTGCCATTTTAATCTGGTTCTCTGCCTTCCTGTGAGCGATCTTTACGCCGTGGAGTCTGCGGCGACATGAAAGGGAAAAGAAATGGATCAGTCGTGGCAGAAGAGGGAGAAAAAATCTCAAATTGGGAATAAGAAAGCAGCACTTCAGACATGAATTTATGCATCGGCGTGCTATATTTGATGCTGCTGAATTTTTGACCAGTCGAGGCAGAAGCTGCTCAGAACCAACCTGCCCTCGATCTCTTTCGCACTGTTCTCCACCGCAGACCTCCTCTCGTCCACCTGCACCGTCAGACTCTCAAACAGCCACTGCTGATCCTGCAGCGCCTTCCCGATCGGCACCACTCTGAACACATGACATGACGTGATCACAGCGCCTGACACAACAACTCCGCCACTCACGCAGAACACCAGAATTAAAGTGTGTTTTCTCCCGGTCATCATCACAACATCATACCGACGACCTTAGAGGCAGCAACTCTGCTGCAACATCACACAAAACAAAAGCGTATTCATTCTTAATGTAGATGAGGCCGGCCAAGGGTAGAGTATGCTAATGAAACAAGTGACAAGGCAGTTAAAGAGCCAAATTTTTCCACTTGGCCTCCCTGCAGTGTCCTTGTGCTGTGCATCTGAGGACTGACCTGTGGTTTTTGTGGGAGGACAGGTGACAGCTGCTGCAGCACAGAAGGTCACATGACTCACAAAACAGCTCCAAGGGCTCCTGTCTGTGAGAGTGGCACATTAGGAGGGAGCAAGGATACGACCCTGGGCCTGAGCGAGACAGAGCGAGGGAGGAGGGTGAGACAGAGAGAGAGAGAGAGACAGACAGACAGGGGAGAAATAGCAACACTCAATAAGCAGTTCCAAGGTAGAGGAGAGGGTCAGCAGTGCATTTAAACAACCACAAGGCCCTGATTGTTTTTAACCACAATGATTGAAAGTCAAATCATATTTTCATGTTCATATGTACTGTGCAGTGAAAGTAGTTTGGTTTTTTTAAACAACAGTATTGGTCAATTATTATTTAGTCATTTCCTAATTATTAAAAATTAGGCATTATTGTCACTAAAACTAACATTTTTTCAAAAATGATTACACACTAATGTCGGACATTACATTTTGACAGGACATTGTTCAAAAGCTGGTTACTAAAGTTAAACAGTTGTTTTGTATTATTTATTATCATTAAACAGTGATATTTAATGTCAGGTGGAAGAAAAAAAATCCTCTCTAATATATATTATAATATAATATGTTAAAATATAATATAACATGATTTAATTTAATTTAATAAGTAAGAAAAGTTATTTAATTATATATAGATACAAAATAGTGTAACAGATAAACAAACCAAATCAGCCATTTTGTTCCAATTATTATTATATATTATATAATAATATAATATAGTATAATATAATATAATATTATTATATTATATTATATTATATTATATTATAACATATATTATAACATATTATATTATATTGTATTGTATTACATTATATTTTTTTGTAATTGTTTCAATTTATTTTTCATTACCCATTAATAAAATATATAATATATATAATATAATATCAGGAGGCAGGTCAGCCATGAAAGACCACCATGTTTATACAATAGATAGATTGATTCATCCCAAAGGGGAAATCAAGGCTGTAGCTTATTCACATATCTACTTAAAAAAAAAGAACACAAATTTGAGTTAAACAGTATACATGTAAATAACTGACAATAGCAAAATGACCTTAACAAAATACTTATAGGCATATTAACCTTAAAAATAAGACATTAAAATGTAAAAACAGAAACAATGCTGATTGACTTACAAACTGTACCTTTAAGAGAACCAGGTTCCTACAGTTCAAGTGTAAGATGGAGGTCACACTAAGCAGTTCTTAATTAATCTACTACTGCAAACATAATTCCACTATTGTCTGATTGTATTTGAATAAAGAAATTAAGAAATCATTCATATAGTCTAATGATGGCCTGAAACAATATTTCAGAGCTGTCACAAACACAAGTGCAAAAATATCTCACTTCTATCTTTAAGTGGGTCACAGACTCACAGAACTTTGATCTAACAATAGCTGGTTGCTGGTTGACACCGATGAGCACAGCTCTGCTGTTGTGTGCTGTCCGGCTCACCTCAGCTAACCTCCTCCTCCTCCTCCTGCACTCTGCACATCCTCACACGTTCTCTGTGGTCGCGAGCTGAGCATCGGCCCCCGCGTCAAAACCCCGTTTCGACTGACCACATCCTGACTGTCAGCGCCGTTACACCCCTTTTTCTCACAAGCAGCACTCCCACATCACAGTGAAGATGTCAAGGATCGGCTTGTTATGATTTGACAAGTTACACAAAGGGTTATATATAAAAAAAAAAAAAAAAAGCTGCCAAACGAACCCCGGCAGACACATTCCAGGCTCTTTAAATAGCAGCGCACTAATATTAGCAAAAAATGAAATTGAGTGAGCCTTTCAAGATCTGGGCCACGTGTTACAAAAAAAGGAATCTAATAAAACACAGGGATCTCCAGAAACTGCTATCAACTGGCGCCACTTTCATGCATTATTCATGATGATGGCTCCTACTGAGACATAATTAACAAACAAAGAAGCCCAAACTGATCGGTATCTGATGACGCAGAGAGACGCAGGCCGTGTCATCCTGGGCCTTAAAAGTGTCTTTGAAATACACCGATTTGTCTTGCCTTGTCCCGTCGGCGGCATCGAACCGGCGCCTCTCTGGTGCTGCTCAGAACGCGGGGCAGCGCTGGGCCTCTGCTGGTGCAGGTCTGCGTACGGAGCGGCGGCTGCAGGCCTCTGGTGCTGATGCACGTCTGTGCACTGGTAACATAACCACTTGTTGCAGAGCGTACACAGACTCTGTGCAAGCGTTGGCTCGGCGCACTCTGAGCAGATCTGACGCAGACACACACACACACACACACAGAAAAATTTAAATGTTTAAAATGCAGAAAACCGAGGTGAGGCTGCAAACAGTTCAGTAAATACTGATATATACACACTGCAAACTGCTATTAAATGTTTGGGAAATGTTTCTCTCTATAGCAAGAATTTAAAAACCACAGGAACTATTGATATTGACTGGTTTGAAACTTCTCTTTACTCTTTAAGAGTTCTTTATTTATTCTTACGGGAATATTAACAAGTGGCCAAAATCTGTTCAAATATACTATAATTAAAGGAAAATAAAAGAAAGAAACTTCTTTTTCGGTCTGATTTTGTTTGAGTCTAGAGAGATGGAGCACAGTGAACCTTAGTCTTACTTATTCAATCCCTGTGAGGGAAACTGAGCCTCTGCAGTTGACCCTCGCTGCCAATTTAGAAACAATGAACAGCACCTCAGTGTCACCTCAGGACCAATTCTAACATCTAACATTACTGTAGGGTTTGGAAATAGAGCAACATAAAGCATGCCAACGAGGCCTAAAGTCACTGGATCAGCAGTCAACACAGAGAGTGATACACAAAGTCTCTGGCTGTGTCAGGAAAGAAGCCACATAAATCTAGGAAACCACTGTGAATGATGAAGCGCCTTACCTTCTCCATTTCAGCGCTGCTGCCTTCTCACAGGGACAGAGAGGAGGACGAGAGTGTGACGCCTCAGCAGCAGAAACACTGACGCTTCTACCTCAGGCGGCAGGAAGCAGTGCACACCGCGCGGTGGCCCCAGAGGAGACAGCTTACATGACAGCCTCGGCGTGCTCCTTCCTCCTCCACTTCATCCATGTGCAGGGCCGCGCTCACTGCAGCAGAGGACGGGCGTCACATCCACATGTGCAGCTAACAAAACGGCAACATGATCTAATCCTTTTCTTTCTTTTTTTTTAAGCCTGTGCATAATAATTGGGAATTAGGGAGATAAGATAATTATTTTTTTTGTAGGGCACAATATACCCGGAAGCCCTTTCCAAAATGGAAGAAGGTAGACTAAATAACCTACTATAAGGAAGGAAGGACGGCAGGAAGGAGGAGTTGTACTGTAAGCAACTTTTAGGTTTTTGGATCAGGCAGTGTGAGGCAGGAATAGGTGATGTGAGGCTCTGGTTGTGTCAGATTGGGGTTGGATGGGTCGGCTGTGGCCTTCTTCTCTTTGTCAGCTCGAGGAGGGGCCAGGTCCCAGTGGAGCCACGCGCTATCGTAGCACAGCCGAAACCGGGTCAGGCTCTGATGAGCTCCAGATGGGATGAGGATACTCCTACAGCTCTGTCTTAGACTGTGAAATCAATTAATATTTTAACACAACATTTACTGCACGGCCAGATAAAGGTTCCAGTATAAACAGAGAAGAGGAGAAAGAATGTTGAATGTTTAATGAAAACTGAGTAACAAGGTGCTGTTAACTTAAAACACACACTCACCATCACAATCAAACTGATGTGATGTGTGGAGCTGCGAGCGAATCTGCCTAACGACAACCCCTGCAGCCTGACCTACAAATCCGACAACTTTCTCATCCTTGGGTGCTTCAGCGGGGAGCTCAGTGCAATCCCATTCCCCACTGTGCACTCAAAGACCCAATTTGAAACACAATTAGTCAGTCGTCATACACCCTCCCGCCTCCGTAGCATTTTCTAACTGCGCACTTGCTTTTCCCAGCACAGCCCCTCCCTCCTCCAGCAGTTATCTGAAATCTCCTCTCCTCTCCTCTCCTGGCAGCCGCTCTGCCCTGCTAAGGAAAGCTGGCACTAGATAGGCATGCCATCTCCAGAGATGTCACAATAATAGAAACCTGTGCAGTGACGTGTCCCTTGAAAGTGTCCCCTGTGCGGCATCTTTGAGCGATGAGACCTCAGATAAAGCAAGATTATCTCCAACCAAGTTACGACGACGTTTCACTGGGAATAGATAGATTTCAAATCCAACAACAACAACGGTCATCTTAACTTGCCCTGTTTACAAAATGCAAATACAGCTTTTAAAAAAGAAAAACTCACCGAAAACTCTTCGCTTGCTGCAGCTTCACACGTAAACAAGACGGTGAAGAGATGTTTGCCCGGTTGTGTTTGTCTTCTCGTCATGTGCCTCGTTTTAAATGCTTCACAAAGAGCCGCAGCAGTTTGTGTTTACTCTGAAAGCCTCACAACCAGCCTGCAGTATTACTGGTTACAATAGCACGCAAATGTAGATCATGGGTGATTTTAGGGCTGCAACGCACAACTATCATCATAATCGACAGATTGTTCGTTTATTTTCTATTTAATTAGTTCATTAATTATTGACAGGAAATGGCCGGAAAATGTCTTCATTTGTCCACAAACCAAATACTCAATTATAGAAATAGTTAATTAGTCTATTAATATTTCACTAACACTTAACTGACTAAACTGACTAAAACTGGTGTAGAAGTATTACATTAACGGGAGCTTATTACATTATCAGGTTATCCTTCATTTCGCAGGTCCTGATAATGTAATAATTCCCCAGTATTGTAATAATTAAACATCAGACCACCAGTTACTTGGCTTCCTACGCCAGGAAATGTGGTTTCGGATCCCATCTGTGGTGAAGTTCGTTGGGGCAGCCCAGTCATAGCATATTATGAAGTATCAAACTGTTTCTCCTCGTAATTCATTTTTGGAAAACTGACCAAGAAACCAAATTCAGAGTAAGAGCATCAAGACCAGTATCTCAGTCCACCAGAAGATGACTTGTATCTCTGAGGTTATAAGTTCTAATCTTACAACAACGTGAAGTTCACACACTTTTGAAGCTACACCAAAAGCAGAACTTAAAAACAACAAGGAAGTGTTTTTATGCAGCTCTGTAAAAGTAGCTTCTGTTATAAGAATAAGACTTGTATGCTTGAGCGTGTGATTCCAGATCTTATGATGAGGTGAGATTTTGGACGACATACTATACTATGACTTTTTTGACTGATTTTGGACGACATACTATACTATGACTTTTTTGACTGATTTTGGACGACATACTATACTATGACTTTTTTGAC
>NW_025320803.1:30000-52842 GCF_019176455.1 Solea senegalensis | reverse complement strand
TTGCTAATTAGCATTAGCTAGCTATCCAGAGATGAGCATGTATATTTTTCATACAATTGTCCAACATGTTATGGATTTAAAACGACTAAGCGATCAACCCAGGAACTCATGAATTACGGAGATAATCATTTCACTGGTTCAAAAACAAAGGTTGCCTCCGGTTTTGTCGTCCGTCACAGCTAACGATGATGTGTTATGTTCTGCTATTTTCTTTCATTTAAGGCAGTAGAAGATGAATGAATGAATTAAACACTTTACAGACAGGTCTTCTTGGTCAGGTCACTCGAGAAAAGTGATATATATATGTATATATACACATATATGTATATGTACACATACATAGGACAAAAGAAACAAAAGAAAAGTTTAGAATTTCCCAGCGTTGGCTGAATGATTCAAACACATTTCTCTTTTCAGAATCTAATGTGTGTCTTTGTGCGTTGAATGTTGCATGAGGAGCGACACGTGGACGCACAACACCAACGATCAGCTTTAATAAAGCGAGAGAATCTTCACAGAATAAAAAAGGACATCTCTTTCCAGTCCACACTGCAGTGTGGTCTCATGCTCACAAAGACACTGGCTGAACGTGGAAGCTTTCATTAGCCGCTCCCTTTAGCCTGCACATGAAAAGCTCAGCGGGAAGTCACATGGCATAATGCAGCAATTTGTGTGTCCGCGGCCGCGTCGATGTGTCTTCAGCTCGTGTCTGAGCCTCTTTGAGTCAAATTCTGCCCGCCGTGCGGCAGAAAGACAGAAGCAGCGGCTGGGTTCCAGTTTTTCAGGCTTCTCACCGCTCATTTGTTCTGCTGCGGAAAACACTTTCAGGTAACCACAGCGCAGCAGGCCACAGAGTCCACACACCACAACACTAACTGCACTGCGCAAAAAACTTATTTAAGGCACTGATGAATAAGCAACGTCGACCGCGAGGACGCAGGTTTGAGTCACATGACAGAAAAATGTCCTGCGTTGTCTAAAGAACACGTCTCACTGCGAGACAGACTTCTCACACTGGAAACTGACGTTTGTAAACCACTCACTCTCCCACACCAAAGCCCATAGAGAAAATCAGTGATTTTAGCTGGCGGGGACACAGGAGCTGCTGGTCCACTGCTGCCTCGTGTGGTCACTTTGTGTCACTGAGGTTGATCAAAGTGAAGGATTACAAATGCAGAATTTTACAAAATAACACATTTGAACTTAGTGATGGAGGCAGCAGTGGATCAACAACTCCTGTGTGTGTGTGTGTGTGTGTGATGTTAAAATCACAGGTTTTCTCTATGGGCTTTGGTGTGGGAGAGTGAACCGACACAGTCCTGGGCACATGCATGTTTTTCTCTATTATTTCCAGGTCAAAGGTCAGGAGCAGTCAGAGCAGTTTAACCACATGACCTGAGTGTGTTTATCATGTTATTGTACAGACTGTTGCGATGTTTGTGCTCCTGAAGGTCACAGCTCTAACTTCTCTTGTTCAACGATGTTGTGTTTATTTAAAAACATGTTTTTTTTTAAATGAGTGAAAATGTCCTTGAGTTATTTAATGTTGAGAGACGGTGAGAGGCTGAAACAACCACGGCATCGGTGATTGAAAAAAGACACTCGGTGAAGGTAAAGTGGGTTAAATGAGCTCAACATTTCTCAATGAATGTTCTCACTTGATAAAAGCGAGAGAGAGCGGTGAGGAGTCCCTGCACACACACACACACACACACACACACACCTCCTCATGGAAATTCAACAAAACAATCCTATGAGAAAAAATACAAATATTCTCAAATGTTTTGAGACAAAGAATCAAAGAATCACCTGTAACTGTCATGTTCCTTAAAATGAGGGGAAAATCTGGTCAAAACGAGGCTTAATTTACTTTGATTTTTTTTTACAGTGCACAAAGTCATTTTTTAATTTCAACATTGTTATTGTTTTATAATCTACTTCATTTCATTGTTGTCATTTTTGTGTTCTTATTCAAGTCAAATCAAAATCAGTGTATTTTCTTTTTTCTTTCTCAGCTTCCTCCCTGAGACGTCTTGTCTCATGCTGCCCCCTAGTGGTGAAAAGTAGCAGCAGTAGCAGTTACAGCAGCAGCAGTAACAACAGCAGCAGTAGCAGCAGTAACAGCAGCAACAGTAACAGCAGCAACAGTAACAGCAGCAGCAGCAGCAGCAGCAGCAACAGCAGTAGCAACAGCAACAGTTACAGCAGCAGCAGCAGCAGCAACAGCAGCAGCAACAGTAACAACAGCAACAGCAGCAGCAACAGCAGCAGCAACAGTAACAAGGCACAGCAGCAGCAACAGCAGTAGCAACAGTAACAGCAGCAGCAGTAATAACAGCAGCAGCAGCAGCAGCAGCAGCAGTAACAATAACAGTAGCAGCAACAGCAGCTCTGGGTTTAAATCACTGTTTGAATGAATAAACAGCTTTGAAATGAATTAATTTAATGAGAAGAACAACATTTCAACCCTGCATAGAACCATGAACCAGATTAACCCAGATTAACCCAGATTAACTGAGTTGAGGTTTGAAGTAAATGCATTTTTATGATGATGTTTAAAACATAGGAGGTAACAGAGTCTCAACAACACGGATTAGAATCAGTCGATGAAACCAAAATATTAGGTACAACAAAAATCTGCAGTTACACACTGGTGCTTTAAAGAGAAACTTTCTCATTGTTGTTGTTGTTGTTGTTGTTGTTGTGAACTGTGACTGTGGTGTGTGTGTGTGTGTGTGTGTGTGCAGCGAGCTTCTCTCCATGTTTGAATTAAAAACTCAGCAAACTTGTCTCCGCTCTGATGTTTTCATCTGTGCTTTAACGGCGTCTCACGCTGAGACATTCAAACGCGTCTCTGTGTCATTAGATCTGTGGCTGCAGACACATGAAAGCAGCGCGCGTGCCTGTGTGCGTGCGTGTGTGCGCGCGCGCGTGAGACGCCTCTTCTTCACTCGTGTCCCCCCGGTGTTTAACTTCTAAATGAGCCGGCCTGGACTCGCACGCCGCTGGTTCCTCAGCACACGCGCGACTCATTAGCTGCGACGGTGAGAATGAAAGAGGCCGAGGACGAGAGACGACAGGAGGAAGACACTAATGAGACAAAGAGGACATACTAGAGAGGAGAATTAACATGGAGCCTCCTCAGCGTCCTCTCTGTCTCTGACACTGAGTCCTGCTGCAGGAGGACGAGGAGGACGAGGAGGAGGAGGAGGTTTACCTGAGCACAGGAGCCTCTTCATCACCTGTGTGTGTGTGTGTGTGTGTGTTCAACTGTAAATAATCTAAAAAGTCTTAGGGGTTAAGGGCATCATGTAGCGTAGAGGAGCCGGAAATTGAACCCTCAACCTTCATTTCTGCTGAACATGACATTCACCCATTCACTCACACATTCACACACTGCAACTCGAAGGTCCAAGTGCCAAAGGACACATAATCAGCATGTGGCAAAGCAGAGCCAGGAATCCAACCCTCAACCTTCCAGTGGACGACTCGCCCACCGCTGCCCCCTGCTGTGAAACCTGTGAATAATCTGTATAAATAATCTGTACTGATGAAGCTCATTTTGCATCTTTCTAATCTTGATGACACCCAAAGCTGCTGCGCATGAACGTTTTCTGCCATTCATCCATTCACACATTCAAATTCAACGTTTTAGAATGGGCAAAACGACAAAAAAACTGCAGAAACTCAGCGGATTCAATCTGATCCAGATTACAGATTAGATGTCAATGATTCAGTCCCATTGAAGAAGTTCAGATGCGTTTATCACAGCGATGACTTCACAGATCAGTCTGATTGTTTTGTGACGGGTAGGTGATCACCCGATCCGGTTGCCATTCAAGTTTGGTAAGACTCCGCCCACTGATGATGTCACAAAACACGATCAAACTTTGAAAATATCCCATTCTCTTACAATGGGCAAAACCACAAAGGGAATATTAAATATCTCGGTCTAAACGCATCACATTCAAATGGGATTTGATATGTGTGTGCAGGAGCAGCCTCTCTACCATCAGAGTAAGTTTCATGTGGATCTGATCCAGATTATGGATTATGTAACAGCAGAGGATCAGAATGTAAACATTTCAAAGATGCAGGTGACAAAATGTTTGTCAAATTTGAAATTGGATTTTCAAGAAAGTGAAATCAGCCTGGTTTGTGGGAAAATAAAGAAAAATAATGTCATAATCTCTTAATAAACGGTTACAGTTTACGTTTAATGACCAGTAATCCAGATACGCTAAAGTATAAATTCTTCACATTATAAATGAGTTTTAAGGCACATTACAGTCTGGGATTCCAAAATAATCTGCTAATTTTCTGACCCCACACTGACAGATTATTTGTCCTTAATTAAATGAAAGAACATGTGGTTGATTTGTGCAGTGTGCGGCAAAACTGTGGAGAGAAGAATGTGTGTTTTCATCAGCGCTAAAGTTTGTGTTTTCATGTCTCAGAGCAAACACACATTAAAGTCCACTCTTTGTCACAGTCCAGATTAAATTGGCTCCTCGCAGCAGGAGATAAACAGCGAGCGCTGCAGCGGGAACATGAATAAACAACTAACATCACTTTTCCACGTGTTTGTGCAGGAAATCCTAACAAGTGTGGACGACGACGACAGCGTTTTTAATCATCTGTGCATCAGTGACGCGAGAAGACGAAACGCTGAGCGCCGGCTTTACATCAAACGTCCTCAGACTGCAGCTCTCTGTCGCCTCCTAATTTGTCAGGAAGGACACGAGAAAAGCTGCTTTAGTTGGACGTGTCAAACCGTCCCCCAGGGGAGGACGGGGGGGGGGACGGCGGGGCAGACCACCAACGCTTCAGCGCCACCATGCTGCGTCAACGCTGCCAAACAAAAGCACAAAGCTGCAGCGGGGACGCTTTAATGTGGCTGTGGAGCGGCCGTCCCGCTGTCCACAGGCCTCGTCCTCCTGGAGGACGAGAAAAAAACATCATTGTCTTAAAAAACTTTAAGGGAAAAGTCAACATTTTCTCAAAAATAAAAACAAATAATGTGTTTGGACAAACATATAATGTCCCGCTGTCCTCAGGCCTTGTCTTGTCTTTGAAACCTCACATTGTCTTTCATGAAAAATTCATTAATTCAACATTTCCTCGCACAGTTTTTCTCAAAGGGAACTCTTTTTTTTGTAAACGTCTTTTTGGACTAAAGAATACACTAAAAAAAAATGTTGGGACAAACGTATCATTTAGTGGTGGCGGAGCAGCCGTCCCACTGTCCTCAGGCCTCGTCCTGGAGGACAAGAAAAAAACAAAAAAGAACTTAAACTTTCAGGAAAAAGTCAACATTTTCTTAAAGGCAACACATTTTATAGACTCAATAAGACACTGAAAAAAACGTTTGGTCAACCTTTTTTTTAATTAATGAACTAAAATCACTTAAATAAAATTGTGCGTATAATTTAGTTAAATTGAGTTGGGAAAAAAAACAACTGAAAGGAAAACATCTACATTTCCTTACAGTTTTTATAGAAATGTAGTCAAAGGCAACACATGTTATAGAAAAAATGTCTTTTGGACATTTGTGCTCAAAAATACACTGAAAAAAAAAGTTTGGTCAAACACATATATTTTTTTTAAATAAATGAATTAAAATCAGTTAGAGGACATTGTCCATATAATGCAGTTAAAGTGAGTGGTATTAAGTGAATTCATTTACACGCTGAAATAGAATGAAGTGATTTCAAAGTAAAGTTAAAGACAGCTGTCCTCACGTCCTCACGTCCTCACACTTGGACTCAAAAATAACACTGATAAAAACACGTTTGGACAAACAAATGTCCTTCAATGAAGAAACACGGTTTAACTGAATTCATTTACACCATGAACTAGACGTTATTCCAAAATAAAGTGAATGATTCATGTGTTCATATAAACTGGAATGAAGTTGATTTAAAGTTAAAAAAGTTCAGCTTTTAAAGACGTTTGAATGAATAATTTACACGTAAATTCATCGAGAATTCATTCAAAATAAAGTGAGAATTCAAATTAAATTGAGTGGGACTGAATTTTATTTAGTAAAATTCTTTGCGTTCTTTAAAGTGATCGTAGTCATTATTATTATTTATCATATATATGTTATTATATTATTCATAATCTGTGTTCCTCCTCTTCTATTCTCTTCTCCACTCACAAGTGAATTTAATCCAGAATTTGATCAATAAAATGTTTTGTTCAATCAGTAAATACTGGATCATCAACTTTTACATTTTCATTTTAGGAAAGAAACAAAAAAATAGAGAGAGTAAATAATCTGTGAGTATTTCTGAGATTAAAACCATAAAAGGGTACAAACACTATAATATTGTTATCATTATTATTATTATTATTAATAATAGTAATAATAATAATAAATAAATAAATACATGTAATCAACATTACCTTATGATTTCATTTATTTAAATTTCAGACCAGCAAAGAAAATCTGTCATGTAATAAACGTTTAATAAAATTGTATCATTCTTTAGAAAAAAAGCCTAAATTAAGACTGAACTCATTTTACGAACCATTGTTTTATCTTGTTACTGCTAATTAAAACTTAATTTAATTTTCTGTTTTAAATTTTCCTAAATTGAGCCAATTTTGTTTTTTTTCACAGGATCTGAGAGAAAAAAATCTGCAGACCATAAACGACAATGATTGAGGCGGTGCAGTAACCACGCCCCCTCCCTCTGACCCCTCCCCCCCCGGATTACCGCTCCATGGTCACGGTTAATCCCCGCGTGTGTGTGGTCGTGACCTCGAGGTCAGAGGCTCTGAAAAGCTGCAGCTCAGTTTAACATCGATTAGCAAAATGCGGCGCCCCCTGCTGTGAGCTGCAGCCACTGACTGTGAGTGTGTGTCTGTGTGCGTCTGTGTGAGTCTCTGTGTGTTTGTATTTCTTTTCAGTTTGTAACTAACATGCTAATGAGCAGCTAGCTGCTTCTGCTCTATAACATCACAGGTGGCTACATGCTAATGTTTCAAAACTAAATAAAATACTCCAGACTTGTGTACTGAAAATGAAGTGTTTTCTTTTTTTTATGAAACAGTGTTGCCGTGGCAACATCCACACAAAAACTGTTCAAAGTGTCTGACGTTGCTTTTAGCCCTGTTAGCTTCATCACTACAGGCTAATGTCTACAAACGAGACGGCTACACTCATGACTCAGCACTTTTTACATTATTCAAGAAAACAAAACAAAAACAGCTTTAGTTAGCTGTGAAGCTAGTGTTAGCAACTCCACCATCAGGACTGACATGATGAGCTAACAAAGCTTTAGCGTGTTTGTTGACGTCTGTGGCTAACGCAAAGTATAGTTTTGTCTGTTTGTTTGTAGGCGGAGTCAATAAACTTCAGATTACAACAAAAGAGAATGAAAATGTTTTTATTTAATTTTTTAGTAAATCATATGATGACGCACCACTGCTGTAGCGTTAGCTAAAAGACGATATGACGCTGCTTTAGCTTTAGCTAAAAGATGATACCACGCTGCTTTAGCTTTAGCTAAAAGACCATACAACACTGCTTTAGCTAAAAGACCATACGACGCTGCTTTAGCTTTAGCTAATAGACCATATGACGCTGCTTTAGCTTTAGCTAAAACGCAACGCAATACTGCTTTAGCTAAACACAAAACAGCGTTGCTTTAGCCGTAGCTAAAACACGATGCGCTCAGTCAGTTTTTTGCGTCTGTGAACGCGAGTGTACCACGAGTTCAGGGAATCCCGTGCGCTCATCCGTCTCTCTGCTGAACTCCAGGTCGAGCGCTTCGCCGACGACAACCTCGGCCGTGGTGAAGACGTCCAGGTCCCCGAGGACGTGGCCCCCGACTGTCCGGCCCTCACCGTCCGACAAGCAGACATGCAGGTGAGCGCAGGGGTTCAGTGTCCCAACCAGAGACACGATCTCATGCGGTCCGCTCAGGTGGATCACCTGAGGGTGACGACAACAGTCTCTTTATTCACTTTGTAAAACAGCATTTATCTGATTTTAAAATCAATTTGAATTTGTAAACTAAGAAATAAAATGATGTCCAAAATGAAGTGAAACTGAATTCTGAGATTAAAAACTGGATTTCTACAAAAAAATCTAAATTCCGAGATAAAATTCTGCGAAAAAGTCAGAATTCTGAGAAAAAAAACGAAAAATTCTGACATTAAAATTCAAATTCTGCGACTAAATTCTAAGATTAAAATTCAAATTATGCGGAAAAGAAATCTAAATTCTGAGATAAAATTCTGCGAAGAAGTCTCAGAATTCTCCAAAATATCACGCACATATTTATTTCATGACTTAGGTTGGGAAAATTCTCCTGTGACCTCTTTGTGGGTCCCGTCCCCAGACCTTTGGAACCCCTGTTGTAAAGAACAACACGTTTGTGTGTCAACGTAAATCAAAGTCACTAAAGCGAACCTCATTTGTGTTTGCTGCCGTGGCGTTGGCCAGTCTCAGCGTCGCCTTGGTAACGCTGCCCACACACGTGACGATGAACGGAGCTCGCAGTTTCCTCTCCTGCACAAACGCCTGCAGAGACGACACCAGATCCTGACCTGGACCCAAGCGGATCACGTGGACCTGCAGGGATGAACCTGCTCCTGAAGAACTCTGGGAAAATGTTTAAATAAAATCACAGAAAGTAGAAAATATTTACATTTAAGAAGCTGAAAAATCACTGAAACTTGGTTTTAATTATTTAAAAAACAAACAAAACAATTGTTTTATTGATGATCAAAATAGCAGACGATTCATTTAGTCATGAATTATATATATGTATATATGTGTATGTGTATATATATATACACACATATGTATATATGTGTATATGTGTATATATATACACACATATATACGTCAGTTTTAACTCATTATCATCATGTTTGTTGTTCATTTTTAATAATTATGCATTTTTTTTCTTTTTAAAGTTACTTTTAAATCTATTTTGCCCTTTTTTTCCTCCCAGCATAAGTACTACTAATGACTATAATTACTACTAATGACTGTAAGTACTACTAATGACTATAACTATTACTATAATAATACAAATAAACAGATGTGTGTTTGATATGATGTCATTATTTTTAATGATATGTTTATCTTTTTTCATTTAAAGTTTTTCTGTTAAAAGAATGAAATCAAATTATATGTTACATAAAATGACGATTTATATATATGTGAATATATAAATGGTCAAATATTGTGTGTTACCTGTCGACAGTAATCGTCACTGTTTGTTATTTTATTATTATTTTCCGCAGAATTATGAATTATGAGAGTGGTGGACACAAAGTTTTTAATAATGTTTTATATTGTTTATAATATTCTGTATTTTTGATTGAAGGCTCATCTTTAACCCTCTGAACTCTGTTTGTGTGTGTGTGTGTGTGTGTGTGCGCGTGTCACCACAACAACATAATTATGATTTACTGAAGCTTTTATTTTGTTAAATTTAGTTTCTGAAAACAATCAGGCTGTGTGTGTGTGTGTGTGTGTGTGTGTGTGTGTGTGTGTGTGTGCGCGTGCCGACATATGATTTTCATTTTGAATCATTTGATTTAATTCTTCACTTTTCTTTTTTTAACAGTGAAATGTTTTTTAAGTTTATATTTTAGATTTGCTGAAGCTCAACGTGCACACGTGACCAGACACCAACACGAAACTAATAATAACAATAATGACGCGTGACTGTTTCACACAAACACACACACACGAGTGAAGGCGGAGTCAAAGGTCAAAGTGGAAACACGTGAATCTTCTCTGTTTGAACGTGAATGTTTCAAATCAACAGAAAACTACTCACCATTTCAGCGCGAGACTCCTGCTCTAACACACACACACACATGCACGCGCGCACGCACACAGAAACAGGAAGACGGCAGTGGATCCACTTCCTGCTAAGTTTCATTCCTGGTCTTTTATCGCCACCTGCTGGTAATTGACAGCTCTGCACTGACTGTATGTTCTGCTCAATAATACTACTGCAGTTATTACTATTACTATTACTACTTACTACTATTACCAAGGTGACTACTACTAATGACTATAACTATTACTATTAATTATGACTATAGGTACTACTAATGACTATAACTATTACTAATGGCTATAACTATTACTAATGACTATAAGTATTACTAATGACTATAAGTACTACTAATGACTATAACTATTACTATTACTGATGGCTATAAGTATTACTAATGACTATAACTATTACTAATGACTATTACTATTACTAATGACTATAAGTAAAACTAATGACTATAACTCTAACTATTACTAAAGACTATAACTACTACTAATGACTAGAACTATTACTTCTACTAATGACTATAACTACTAATGACTATAAATATTACTACTACTAATGACTATAACTACTACTAATGACTATTACTACTACTAATGACTATAAGTACTACTAATGACTATAACTATTACTATTCTAAAGACTGTAACTATTACTAATGACTGTAACTATTACTAATGACTATAAGTATTACTAATGACTGTAAATACTACTAATGACTATAACTATTACCAATGACTATAAGTGCTACTAATGTAACTACTACTAATGACTGTAAGTACTACTAATGACTATTATTACTACTACTACTAATGATTTTAACTGCTACTCATGACTATTACTACTACTAATGATTATAACGACTACTACTGACTATAACTATTACTATTACTAATGACTATAACTTTTACTACTACTAATGACTATAACTGCTACTCATGACTATTACTACTACTAATGATTATAACTACTACAAATGACTATAAGTACTACTAATGACTATAACTACTACTAATGACTATAACTATTACTAATGACTATAACTACTACTAATGACTATAACTACTACTATTGACTATAACTATTACTAATAACTAAAACTATTACTAATGACTATAACTACTACTATTGACTATAACTATAACTAATGACTATAACTACTACTAATGACTATAACTATGACTATTACTAATGACTAGAACTACTACTAATGACTAGAACTACTACTAATGACTGTAAGTACTACTAATGACTATACCTATTACCAATGACTATAAGTACTTCTAATGACTATAAGTACTACTAATGACTATACCTATCACCAATGACTATAATTACTACTAATGTAACTACTACTAATGACTGTAAGTACTACTAATGACCATAACTATTATTATAATAATACAAATAAACAGATGTGTGTTTGATATGATGTCATTATTTTTAATAATTCCAGAACAGTGGAGTTATTTTTACAAACATATATTTTTATATAAACTTTAACGTTTTATTTGCTTTCAGATCAAAACCTGAAACAGAACTTCCCTGTTTCGACACAAGATGGCGCTGTTGTTTAAACAATGATTCTCAGTCATAACGTCATACATATTTCACCGTCACTGTCAAACTCATTCACAGATTTACCTGATCCTCTGGACCTGATCCTCTGGACCTGATCCTCTGGACCTGAACCTCTGGACCCGATCCTCTGGATCCAATACACCAGACCTAATCTTGTGGTCCTGATCCATTACATTACATTACATGTCATTTAGCAGACGCTTTTATCCAACACAACTTACAAGGGAATTGAGTACAACCTGCCAGGGGTGGAGTTTGCACACAGGCTCTTAACCACAGGCGGTCTTAACCACTGAGCCACTCCACCCCTCTGGACCTGATCCTCTGGATCCAATCCACCAGACCAAATCTTGTGAACCTTATTTTCTGGACCTGGTCTTCAGGCTCTGATCCTCTGGACGTGATCCACCGGACCTGGTCTTCTGGACCTGTTCCTCTAGACCCGATCCACCAGACCTGATCCACCGGACCTGGTCTTCTGGAACAGTTCCTCTGGACCTGATCTTCTGCTTTTGAACAGTGACGTTCTTGTGTGTTTCCTGAATAAACTTCACACCTGCTGATGTTTTCTCTCTGTATTTGTCTGCGTTTTAATGAGCAGATTAAAATCAGGGCTGTGCTGGAGCCACCGGGCCCCCGGGAGCCAGCGAGGCCACGCTCTGGTGATTATTTGGAGTGGAGGCACTCGCTTGAATTTCCCCCTGTGAATCAGTGATTACTGTCAGGTGACAGTGGCCATGACAACGACGACCTGAGGCTCAGAGCAACAAGAGTTCAGTTCCTCTGCTGTTCAAACCTCAACATTTATGTATTTTTAACTCAGTTTATAGTGTCAAATAAAAACACAGTGGGCCCAGTACTGAACCCTGTGGGACACCACATGTAATGTATTTGCCATTTATTTTTTAATAGACACAGTTTCTAATGTAACTGAGGGTAAAAGGGGACCCAGTAATGAACCCTGTGGAATGCCACGTGTGATTGCAGCATGTTCTCCTTTATCATTTATTTAAGGCCAAACTTTGGGACCATAATGAACTAAAGGCATCTGGTTTCAGAATGGTAAGTGCTTTTCTAAGTGTATCGTGTTCACATGTTTGAAATAAAGCCTTCATTCATTCATTCACTCATTGTAAATAGAAGCAAATGAAGGTTTGGGATGACGCCGTGGTCGTGATTGTGCTGTCAAACACAAACCTCCCTCCTGTATCACTGTAGAGAAGAACAATGACACAAACATCCATTGTTTCACTGAAGCGTCCCTTTAATTGGATTCAGGGTTTTAATCAGTGTTTTTGGCAGATGTGTGTGTGTGTGTGTGTGTGTGTGTGTGTGTGTGTGTGTGTGAACTAATTAGGACCAGCAATTACCCCAAACAGTGGCTGAAGAGGTGAATGGAGGAGGCAACAATAACAGACTGTCAGAGCCAACGCTGCCACGCATGACAGATGTGTGTGTGTGTGTGTGTGTGTGTGTGTGTGTCCACTGCAGTAAGAGTGGAGGAGCACTCACTGCTGGCAGCTCAGACATCGTTCCACACCCCCGCCCCCACACACACACACCCACCAGTCTCCCCCTCCCCAACGCTGTCAGACTCCCAGCAACCCCTGCTGCAGCTCCTTCAGTCCAGTGACACACACACACACACACACACACACACACACACACACACACACGACTCCACTCATTAGAACCATCTTATGCATAATGAGACAAATCAGTGATTTAAACATCACAGGAGTTCATAGATCCAGAGTGAGAGGTTTATAAACTCCAGTTTACAGTTTGTCTCACAGTGAGATAAAGACGTGAACCATGTTCTTAAGACGTCGTAGACTTAGACTGATGTAGATTTTATAAGTTTTCCAGCAGGAAACTGAAGTTTGTAAACCACTCACTCTCCCACACCAAAGCCCATAGAGAAAATCAGTGATTTTAACATCACACACACAGGAGTTGTTGATCCACTGCTGCCTCCATCACTAAGTTCAAATGTCTTATTTTGTCACTTTGGCTTTTGAAATTCTTTGTTCAGATTTATCTCAGTGGCACAAAGTGACCACACGAGGCAGCAGTAGACCAGCAGCTCCTGTGTGCTGTGGTGTTAAAATCACTGATTTTCTCTATGGGCTTTGGTGTGAGAGAGTGAGTGGTTTACAAACAATTAACATTAACACAGGAAGAAGAAGAAGAAGGATGAAAGTGATGAGTCAGCAAAAATCTGTTCCGTTCTGCTGATGTTTGAATGTGTGTGTGTGTGTGTGTGTGTGTGTGTGTTTTCCAGGATACCACTAAGGAGATGCAGCATGTTGGAATGACATGTATGAACATGTCAGAGTCACAGGCAGCTGCGTGTGTCAGGTGTCTGCTGGGAAATGTGTGTGTGTTTATGTCTTTATCTCAACTTTAAAAGGGCTTCTTCAGGGTTAAGACCTGGTTTTAGAGTTAAGGTTTAAGCTTAGCCTCTTAGATGTGATGGTTAAGGTAAGTTCATGTATGTTAAGCTAAGGTTCTAGGGAATGCATTAAGAGATGTCAATGATGTGCTTCTCTCTGTGTGTGTGTCTGTGTGTGTGTGTGTGTGTGTGTGTGTGTTACTGTGTCTGTGTGTTACTGTGTCTGTGTTACTGTGTCTGTGTGTTACTGTGTCTGTGTGTGTGTGTGTGTTACTGTGTGTGTGTTACTGTGTGTGTGTGTGTTACTGTGTCTGTGTGTGTGTGTGTGTGTTACTGTGTGTGTGTTACTGTGTGTGTGTACTGTGTGTATGTGTGTGTGTGTTACTGTGTGTGTGTGTTACTGTGTGTGTGTGTGTGTTACTGTGTGTGTGTGTGTGTGTGTGTGTTACTGTGTCTGTGTGTTACTGTGTCTGTGTGTGTGTGTGTGCTGTTACTGTATGTGTGTTACTGTGTGTGTGTGTGCTGTGTGTGTGTGTGTGTGTTACTGTGTGTGTGTTTTACAGTGTGTGAGTGTTACAGTGTGTGTGATACTGTGTATGTGTGTGTGTTACTGTGTGTGTGTGTGTGTTACTGTGTGTGTTACTGTGTTACTGTGTGTGTGTGTTACTGTGTGTGTTACTGTGTGTTACTGTGTGTGTGTGTGTTACTGTGTGTTACTGTGTGTGTGTTACTGTGTGTGTGTGTGTGTGTGTGTGTTACTGTGTGTGTGTGTGTGATATCACAAACATTTGTGCTGAGTCATTTCAAAGACACAATTCTCCAACAAGAACCAAACATGACTCAGCTGATACACGTCCGGTCGTCTCTTAGTCACATGACTGAGGACAGAGACCACTTTGACGGACAGATCACTCGAGACAGACTCCGCCCTCACCTTTCCTGGTTTACTGTGGCAACTGTGGTAGTAAACTTGAATGTTGGTCCGGATCCTCTGGACCTGAACCTCTGGACCTGAACCTCTGGACCTGAACCTCTGGACCCGATCCTCTGAACCCTCTGGAGTTACTCAACAAAGATGAAACAGTTTGGACGTGTGAAGGACAAACATGGACAGAAATGTCCTCCAGTGTTTACTCAGCGAGGACATTTTTTTGGAGCCAAAAGTTGTGGAAACAGATTTTGTTGGTGGACAGTTTTACAGCGAGGGTGGACGTTTTTTTATCTGGAGAGTGAGAGGATCTTTGAGAAAAGGTCGTATTTTTTGGGTAATTTTGGAAAATTGGGACATTTTTTTTGAAGTGGAGGAGAAAATAGCAGCTTTCAGACACTCTGAAAATAACTCAACACCTCGTGTTTTCAAAGATTCTGATATTTGTGGAAGTAAAAAAATCAGGATATTTATGAAAAAAACAAGGATTTGGCGACAGTTTGTTAAAAAGTCAGGAGAAATATTTTCATTTACGGAGCAGAGTTTGAATCCAGGACTGATTTTGTGGTTTTTTGGACACGGACGCTGTTTTTTAAAAAGCGCTCGTATTTTGGTGGTAATTTTGGGAAAATTGCAGCAATTTTCTGAAGTTGTGGCAACGAGAAGCAGCTTTCAGACGCTGAGGATTCGTCTCAGTGAGAGATGCTGAAACATTTGTGGACATTTTTAGAAAATGACAGAGTTCAGAATTTAATATTTTTGTTTTCAGTGAAAAGTTTCAGTCGGAGAGTTTTTGGAAAGTGGTCGTTTTTTTCTCAAGTTTCTTTCAAGTGTTGATTTGGTTTGATTCCAATCCAGTTTTATTCATAAAGCACATTTTTAAACAACAACAACAACAACAACAAGATGAACAACATGAGTCGAAGCTAAAAACCAATCAAAGAATAATAATAAAAAAAAAGCTATGTGTTCAAATTAATGTGTTTTTAAACACGATTTAAAAACATGTTTCAAACGTCACAAAACTATTATTGAAATTTTAAGTTTTAAAATAAATTTGCAATAAAATATAAGACTTTTTTTCTTTCGGTAAAACAGAACAGAAAATTTAGGAATGAAATGACTCAATATTTAATCGTTAACATTTATTCATCAATAATAACCTCCATGTAAATCCAGTGGTTCTGGATCTACTGGGTCGGGACCCTCAGACGGGTCTTGCAAGATTTTTTTGGGTCCTTAAAGAAATTTGTAATAATTTTAGTTTTCGTAGATTTTTGTGTCAATGTTGTTTTTATTATTAATAATAATAACAATAATAATAATAATAATAATGATAATGTAATAATAATAATAATGACTTAGATCTATAGGATAAATTAGTTCATTCTTCTGTAGTTCATTATTTTAGAGTGGAGGTCTGACCACATGGGGCGCTGCCACCGCACAACAATCATAACAATGGAATAAGTGAGTGGAGTGAGTGGTTATAAACTTGAGTTAGAAAAGTGTGTCTCACAGTGAAATAAAGACGTGAACATGTTGTTAAAGATATCGTAGACTTACACTAATGGAGTTTTCTCTTGAGTTTCAAACAACCACACTTAACAAAACCCTGAGTCGTAACTTTAAAGGGGAATAAAAGGGAAAAAAGGCAAGTTTTCAAAAGAGTGAAAGCCATAAAAATGCACCTTTAAAATGTGTCAACATAAATTACCTGTTGCACAAAATGTGCTTTTGTGTTAGCACAAACAAAAGGCGTCGCCTTTCACTTATAGACTAACCTAACCTTAAAACATATCTTCACCTTAAAATGTAGTAATTTACGTTATGGGGACTTGCTTTTTGTCCCCACAAGGAGGACAAGTCCCCATAATGTGACTGTGTAAACAGGTTTAGGTCCCCACAACATTAGTAATACCTGGACACTGATCACTCACACACACACACACACACACACACACTGACTCACTCACCACACACACACACACACACACACACACACACAACTCACACACACACACACACACACACACACACACACACACACACACACACACACACACACACACATGTTCGACATTCATGACATGAGGGGACATTGCATTGACTTACATTCATTTCCTGGAGACTTACTCTAACCATAACCACAATTACTACTGGCCTAATCCTAATCCTAACCCTAACCCTAATCTCAATCTCAGCCTAACCTTAAAACATACCTTCACCTTAAAATGTATTTTAGGTCCCCACAACATTAGTAATACCTGGACACACATCACTCACACACACTCTCACACACACACACACACAGTGAAGGATCTTAACTGTAACGAGTTTTAAAAAGCTTCTTGTATTGATCTGTTTTAAAGGAGGAGGAGACAGAGGGCGGGGCTTAGAGGGGGGGCTCTTTATTAACCTACAGTGACTCACTAATGTGATGGAAGTGGCAGCTGCTGCTGAAGGAGGAGAGGACCTGGACTGAGAGGACCAGGACTGAGAGGACCAGGACTGTGAGGGCCAGGACTGAGAGGACCAGGACTGAGAGGGCCAGGACTGTGAGGACCAGGACTGAGAGGACCAGGACTGAGAGGGCCAGGACTGTGAGGGCCAGGACTGTGAGGACCAGGACTGAGGACCAGGTGCTGCTGCATCCATGACAACCACACTCACTCACTCTTTAATTGGTGTCATGTTAAAAATGGCCTCACTGAGGAACTGAGCCTGAGGCCAGGATTAAAGACAAGACACACACACACACACACACACACGCACACACCTTCAGTCCTACAGTGTTGTGTGTGTGTGTGTGTGTCTCAGGGAGAAAGTGTGAGGCAAACAGTCAATGTATGGTGGGATTAAGACTGAGATTATTGAGATAATCTGCTGCTCTGACCACACAAACATGCGTCTGCAGTACGTAACTGTCACAAAAACACAAAGATCAAACCTCCTGAACATCTGCTGTGTCTCCATACTCACATGATCAAGTCTTGTCTTCCACATGGAGACTATAGATACAGGCCACGCCCCCAGAAAAAACACAAGTCCAATCTACTTATAATTCCAAATTGTATTTAAAGTTCAAAATGACATGAATCTGTGTTCACAGATGGAGCTGACACAGTGAGGAGGAGGCGTGGTGCGTTCAGGGACCTTCAGTCTCTCTGCTGCACCGGCTGCCAGGTAACAGGGTGTCGTCGTCTCCTGAGGCCTGAGGACGAGGAGGAGGAGGACGAGGAGGAGGAGGAGGAGGAGGAGGAGGAGGGGGGGAGGTGTCAGGAGAACAGATTCATGATGATTTTCACTGACACACAACAGACTCACACTGTAACAGTGTGTTCATGAACATCAACGAACACAATGTTTGTTCTTCATGAAAATGTACACTTTAGTGATGAAGTGGTGATGGAGGTGATGATGGTGATGGTGAAGGACAGTGAGACCACACCTTGGAGACAATAGACGAAACGTCATCACTCTGTATATTCTGCTCTTTGATAATCTGTAAACTAGGTTCAAACCTCATCAGTTGGGGACAGTCCCATCACTCTGAAGTGTGAACACTGTCTCATCTGAAGTGTGTAGGTCTGATGGTCTCAGTGCAGGAAGTAGACAAGGTGACAATAGGATTGGTTAACTTTAATTCATCACAATATTTAGTTAAGTAAAGTTAATTAAATATTTACTTTGCTTTACTATACTTTAGTCCAGGTCCAAGTTTTCACCGCTGTTCTCAATGAAGTGATGAACATTCCTGTTGACTTTTGCATCATGTTCACTGTGTGAGCATTTCTTCTCCTGGGACTGATTAACAAAATAAAAGCCACAAACAAGATGAGGATAAAAAATAATCCAGGTTCAAACACTCAGGATAATCTGAAAGCGTTAAAAGACCTTTAATCCTTGACTTCTGGGGGCCGCGGAGCATCAGTTCTGGTCAGCAGGGGGCGGTCAAGTAAAGAAAAGTTCATCTTTTTTACAGCATGACATTGAAAAAATGATATTTGTGACAATAGTTCACTGAATTTCAAAATAAATGTACATCAGAGTCCATAAATGATGTGATGATGGTGATGGAGGTGATGATGGTGATGGAGGTGATGATGGTAATGGAGGTGATGATGGTAATGGAGGTGATGATGATGTGATGATGATGATGATGATGATGGAGGTGATGATGATGATGGAGGTGATGATGATGGGATGGTGATGATGATGATGATGGAGGTGATGGGGATGGAGGTGATGATGGTGATGGAGGTGATGGAGGTGATGATGGTGATGATGGTGATGATGATGATGATGATGGAGGTGATGGAGGTGATGATGGTGATGATGATGGAGGTGATGATGGATGATGATGATGATGGAGGTGATGATGATGATGGAGGTGATGATGGAGGTGATGGATGGTGATGATGATGATGGAGGTGATGATGGTGATGGAGGTGATGATGGTAATGGAGGTGATGATGATGATGGAGGTGATGATTGTGATGATGATGATGGAGGTGATGGAAGTGATGATGATGATGGAGGGATGATGATGATGATGATGATGATGATGATGATGATGGAGTGATGATGTGATGATGATGATGGTGATGATGATAATAGAGGTGATGATGGATGATGATGATGATGGAGGTGATGATGGTGATGGAGGTGATGATGATGATGGTGATGATGATGATGGTGATGATGATGATGGAGGTGATGATGGTGATGATGATGATGATGATGGTGATGGAGGTGATGATGGTGATGGAGGATGATGATGATGGTGATGAAATGATGATGATGATGGTGATGGAGGATGATGATGATGGTGAGGATGATGATGATGATGATGATGATGATGGATGATGATGATGGATGATGATGATGATGATGTGATGATGATGATGGTGATGATGATGATGTGATGATGATGATGATGATGATGATGATGATGATGATGATCATGGTAATGGTGGTGATGATGATGATGATGGTGATCATGACGATGGAGGTGATGATGGTGATGGAGTTGATGATGATGTGATGATGGTGATGAAGGTGATGATGGTGATGGAGATGATGGAGGTGATGATGATGATGTGATGATGATGATGGAGGATGATGATGGTGATGGAGGATGATGATGGTGATGATGGTGATGGAGGTGATAATGATGGTGATGATGGTGATGATGGAGGTGGGTTCTGAGGAGCAGCAGTGACATCATCAGTATGACAGTGAGTGCAGCAGATGCTGATGTAGAGTGAGAGAATGTCCCTGAGGTTCAATTACTGAACCACAGGTCGTCTCAGCCTTCATTAGCTGCCTGCTGGAGCTCACACTCACACACACACACTCACACACACACACACACACACACACGCACACACACACACACATACACGTTCAGCATTCATGACTTGAGGGGACATTGCATTGACGTACATTAATTTCCTGGAAATTTACTCTAACCTTAACCACAATTACTACTGGCCTAACCCTAATCCTAATCCTAATCCTAACCCTAACCTCAACCTAACCTTAGAACATATCATCACCTTAAAATGTAGTCATTTACGTTATGGGGACATTATGGGGTCCCCATAACGTGACAGTGTAAACAGGTTTCGGTCCCCACAACATTAGTAATACCTGGACACACACACAGTGTCAGAACCTCGGGGAGATGCCTCTGACTCGTCGTCGCCCTCTAATGATCAGGAGAGAAGCTTCCTCGGAGCTCACAGACGCTGCCGTGTGCTGTTATGTGCTTTGTTAATACAACAGGGAGATTTTCCCATCAGCCACCTCTGCGTCCTCCTGCCGTCTCGGCGCACACACACACACACACACACAGTTCCTGCAGATCCCATCAGAACTCTTAACGAGACACTCGGGCGTTGGCGTGTCAGGACAGAGCAGAGGACGATCACGAGGGTTCACACGCACACATTCAGAGTCCTGAGTCCAGGTCCAGGTTTTCACCACTGTTTGGTTCTCAATGAAGTGATGAACATTCCTGTTGACTTTTGCATCATGTTCACTGTGTGAGCATTTCTTCTCCTGGGACTGATTAACAAAATAAAAGCCACAAACAAGATGAGGATAAAAAATAATCCAGGTTCAAACACTCTGATAATCTGAAAGAGTTAAAAGACCTTTAATCCTTGACTTCTGGGGGCCGCGGAGCATCAGTTCTGGTCAGCAGGGGGCGGTCAAGTAAACTAAAGTCCATCTATTTTACAGCATGACATTGCAAAAATGATATTTGTGACACTATTTCACAGAATTTCAAAATAAATGTACATCAGAGTCCATAAAGCTAATTCTACATTTACACAAACATTCACGGGAGTTTGGTACTAAAAGTTACGTACTGGACCTGTAGAGGTCGTCTCTGATGAGCTCATGTGACAAAGAATCTAAAAATCAAACTTTTTGTTTTCACCATGAAAAACCCAGAGATCATTTCTTATCTTTTAAACGTGAATAATGAAGCACTGCAGCGCAGCGACAACCACGTTAGCAACAATCAGGCGCTCATCTCTGCTGCAGCGCCGGCTTCATCTCCTAAACCCTGGGTGCAGATGAAAATTTAATCTGACGATTTATTTGGGTAATGGAGAGGGAAATTAGATTAAGTCCAATCTGAGCGCGGAGCCATCTGCGACGACGAGAGCGGAGCTGGAAACTCGCGTCACAGCGCTCGTGAAGTGAGGACACGTTCATGTTTTTCCTCACACGTGTGTGAGTGAAACCAGTTGCTGTTGAATTCAAATGTTCTAGGGGGCGCCGTGGGGCCATTTTACCACACATATTTAATTCACCTACATCGCTGTAATGACACTCATGGAGCTTCAGCGCTACGCGCCAGCTGTCGTCGGGATATTTGGGTTCAGAAGTTTCACCTGGAAGTCGGGTTTCCCACTCAGGAAGTCGGAATAACCTCACAAACTCCGACAAAGGGTTCCAAAATGGCTGCCACTGACTAAAGGAGAAAATGTATTTTATTTTGAAGGAATACCTACTAAAATGAAGGAGATCATAAACATTTGTATTTTATTTTGAACGAATAACGAATAACTACTAAAATTAAAGATAACATAAAGATGTGCATTTTATTTTGAAAGAACAATTAGAACAATTTCATTTAAGAGTACTTAAATGAAAGATAACATTAAAATGATCATTTTAGTTTAAAAGACGGACTACATAAAAAAAAAATTTTCTTTGAAAGAATAACATTTGAATATTGTCTTCACTTCCTGTCAGAAATGAAGCAACAAGAGTTAATAATAATAATGTGCTTGACCCTCTTCACAAACCCTCGACATGAATCTTCTCCTCACACACTTGTGTTTCCTGGTGTTTACAGTTTTCAGTCAAGGTTAAATTATTCTTACGAAATAAATCTTCCTTTTAGGAGTGATTTTTACAAAATAAAATGCACATTTTTATGTTATCTTTCATTTAAGTAGTTATTTTTACAAAATAAAAGAAATGAAATAGAAAGTTTTAGGTTGGCCTTTATTTTATGTTATCTTTAATTTTACAAAGTAAAATACCCCGAGAGTTTAACTTGCACGTGGTGAAATCGGAGGTGACGTCACTTCCTGTTACGACCTCTAATCTTGATGACTGATGTTTAAGGAGGAGGAGGAGGAGGAGGAGGAGGAGGCGGAGGAAAAGGCCTCAGCTGCTGCTGCTGCCAACCAAAGCCTTTCAAACCCCTCAGACGACCTTTGACCTTTATTGATTCACTCACTCACTCACTCTGTGGCGCTGTTATGTTTCGATCAGTGACGTCTGTCGTCGTTCAGCTCTGACAGAGACTGACCCGAGAGAACAGAACGTTTCAAAGTGAATTCATCCAGATTTTTTTTGCTGTAGTATCCCACTTCACCACCGGGTGACCGTGCGCGTCTGGACGCAGGGTGCAGGACGACTTCCTACCAGAGAAGAAGAAGAGAGCACTGCGACAGCTCCGCTGGACACGCGGGGTTCGAGTGGCTCGTCTGGATTTCATAATCCTTGTAAGTAAAATATAGCTTTTCTGTTGCCACCAGGGGGCGCTCTCTTCTAAATTCAATATTATATAATATAAATAATAATTTGCTGTA
>NW_025320803.1:0-25000 GCF_019176455.1 Solea senegalensis | reverse complement strand
CAGCGATGAATAAAAGTAAACATCAGTGTCTTAAAGTTATTATTAGTAATAAAAACGTTTGGAAAATTTGGTAAATTTGGTTGTTGGTGGATATTTTATCAGCGGAGTTACACTGTAAAATAAACCCTCAAATATACAACATTTCATCTCATTAAGGCTACAATTTGTGTTTTAAAAATATTAAAATTAAACAGTGTCTTAAAATTATTCATAAAAACATGTTTTTCTCCAGAGATGAATTTGCCGTGTATTTTTTTTGCAGTGTAATCCCCCGGGATCAGCATGCAGGGCGCAGGGGCATCTGCAGCAGGATCACCTGCCGGTTCTCAGACGGGTGGCACTTGTTGATGTGTCTCGTGAGTCCTGGTGAGCTGTAGAAGAGGGCGGGGCAGTACTTGCACGTAAACACCTGTGAGGAGTGCAGTAGGCGGACGTGTCGCTCCTGACTCCCCCTGCTGGTGAAGTTCTCCCCGCACACCGGACACACGTGACAGGTGGAGGCGCTCAGGTTGAGCGGCGCCGCGTCCGCGTCCTCGTCTTCGTCTTCCTCGTGCGCGGCGGGTTTCGCGGAGCCGTGCTGTGACGTCAGGTGTTTCCGCAGGTACGCCTGGCGCTTAAACTTCTTCGCGCAGTGATGACACTCGTACAGACCTTCCTCTGATCCGGACTCGGACGGTCCGGGACTGGGCGTGTCCCTGTCACTAGACTCCTTCGCCTCCTCCTGCGCGCTCTTTCCTGCCGCGTTGGCGGCTGCCGCTGCCGCTTTTTCGCTCTCGGCTCCGCTCTGCTGCTTCGGTTTGTGCCACCGCCGGTGTGAGGCGAGGTTCGCGGGACAGCTGAACACCTTGTCGCACTCGGGACACCGGTACTCGACCCGGATGATCCTGGAGCACTTGTGCTGCGCCAGAGCGAACGGGTCCACGTACGCCTCGCGGCACAGCTGGCACACGAAGCCGCCCTGCAGCGGGTTGTTGTCCCCGCCGCTGCTCTGCGGTCCCGGGCTGCTCTGCTCCACCGGCGCCTCTTTAATCTTCAACCCGAGAACCGGGGACGTGGTGACGTCATCCTCGAAGTGCAGTTTGCGGATCGCTTTGGTTTTCTTTGCCGCGGGTTTGTGTTTGCGCTCCGCGTCGCCGCTCTGCCGCTTGGTGCCGGCGCTGTGGTGCGTCACGGCGGGTGCCGCGGCGCCGGTGCCGGTGCGGCTGCTGTTGCTGGAGCCGATCTTCAGGTCCACCGGGGCGAACAGGTGATCCAGGCCGGTGAGCGCCGCCGGTGTGGGGAACGACTCCGCGGAAACCGGAGAGCCGAGGTTGAAGCGTCTGTCGAAGTAGGAGCGTTCGTGGTCGCGGCTGACGGGGCGCGTGGGGCTGTACAGCGCCTGGTAGACCACCTCCGGGTTTCCGAACTGAACCGGTCTGAGCCCCTGCTCCGGGGCCGTTGCCGCCGCCCCACAGGAGGGCGTCGGCGTCTGTGCGCGCACCGGGACGCACGGGAGAGGCGCGGAGACAGAGGAGGAGGATGATAAAGAAGAGGACGCGTCCGTTACTGTCTGCTCCGCGTCCTCCTCATCAGACCGGACCCGGTAAGAGACCGGGTTGGTTTTCTTGTTCCTTTTGACCAGGAATCCTCTGGGCATGATGAAGGAAGCACGAGGAGAAACTTCACCGAGAAAAAGAAGAAGAAAAATCCACTTTCAGATTCTCACAAACATCTGACTCTGCTCTCCTTCTCCTCCTCCTGACGATGATGATGAAGGTCCTCTGCTCTTCTTCTCCTGCTGCTGCTCTGGTGTCTTCAGCTCAAACATTGCTGCACTCTTTTTAAGGCCACACGATGACATTGTTCTCGTGCCCCTCGTTGCCTCATCCTCGACCAATCAGGAGGAGCCGAGCTCCCCGTGGATTTGGAGGAGAGTGGGTGTGGGAGGATGGAGAGATGGAGAGAGAGAGAGAGAGAGAGAGGAGGGGTTAATGGAGAAGGAGGAGGATTTGCAGATTGCAAAGCAGATGTACCTGAGGGTTTTATTGTGTTCACCCCCCCTCCCCGCCCTCCCCGCCCTCCACACACACTCCACTCTCTCCTCCTCCTCTCCACACGGACACACGCCAGCAGCCTCCTGCTTTCACGGTCTGATGACTTTGTATAGAAATGTACACGTGCCTCAGCTTTCTGTGTCTGTGCAGGAGGAGGTGGTGATGATGATGATGATGAAGGCTAAAAATGGTGAAAATAATCCACTAAGATCAATAACACAAGCACAAAAACGAATGAAATAACATCACATATAACACAATCAGACAAACTGAACATGGGATTATCATAAAAAATATTAGCATCATGTGATCAAACTGACATTTAAAGGGTTAAAATCCTGATCATTATTCAATATTTGATAGTTTTGATCAGGACCGAAGTTGATCAGAAGATCTGACCTAAAAAAAGCTATTTTTAATCACAGTTTTTAGACATGGACATTTTTGTCCTTAATGACTTTAGAGGGTAGTAAATAAAAAAAAGAATTAATAAAAGTAAACATTAAATTGATGCTTAAAAAATATGGGACGCAATGAATAAATATCTGACTTAAAAATTAAGGCACCGGAAGAAAAAGGAAATTTGTAAATAAAGTGATAAAAATGCTGAAATTGTCTTTGAAATTTAAGTGAAAATTCTGCATCTTCTAATCCCATTTAATCCCCTAATTTAAACTGTTTCAGTGAGTGAAGACATCCAACCTAGTTCAGACATGAAATAATCTGATTAAATCTGATTAGATTTCAATCTTTTCAGTGAATTTGGTTCAGATTTCAGATTAAAAGACATTTTCTGGTTTTTAATCCAGCTGTGACTTAAAAAGTGAAAACTGATTCTGATTTAAAACAGATTACACCGGCAGACTTTAAACCCGTTCGGGGAATCTGGTTCAAATTTCAAACTGGATGAGGAATTTAAGCGAAGACTGATACAGATTTGAAATCTGCTTCAGCAGCTGCAACAAACCAGATTAAATCTCTTTATTCAGTCAGTCAGATGAGGTCAGATTTTACAAATCCTAGATCTTTAAAGACTTTCCAGGAAAACTTAAAAAGAGGTTTTTAATCTCAAAAGGAGGAGGGTATCCTTTTAAAATCAGCCACAGCTGCAGCTCCTGACCAGATTAAACCTCTTTATTCAACGCTTTCAGGGAGTTTTTTAAAAAAATAATCTGACATAAATAACAGTGAAGACAGTTAACTCTGAACATATGAATCTGTTATGTGACGCATACATAATTAATCTGGAGAGGAGGATTTTTCCTGCTTTACATCACAAAAGGCGCAGAGAGAAGATGTGATTGGAGAGGAAATGCACAGTTAAAAAACAGAGGGGTGGGGGGAAGGGGCAGCTGTTGGCTGGTGGGAGGGGTCTCAGACACAAACTGACCCCCCCGGGTGTTAGCGTGTGTTTTACAAAATGGGCCAAATCCAGATTATTTCAAAATCTGGCCTGGTCAATGTAATCTGATCATCTGAATTTAATCTGGCCCGGTCAGTTTAATCTGTCCCAGTCAATCTGATACAACCTAGTAATTCTGACTTAATGTGATCCGACAGTCTGATCCAACCAAGTTTAGTATGTCGCAAATCGTTCATTCTAATCCAACCAGTTTATCTGATCTGACCTACTCAATCTGATTCAATTTGGACACCCTGTTCTGACCTGGTCATTCGGATTCAGATTAGGTCACATTTTTCATTAATCTGGTCACATTTATCATTAATCTGGTCACTGTTTTCATTAATCTGGTCACATTTTTATTAATCTGGTCACTTTTTCATTAATCTGGTCACATTTTTCATTAAACTGGTCACACTTTTCATTAATCTGGTCACATCTTTCATTAATATGGACACTTTTTCATTAATCTGGCCACATTTTTCAATAATCTGGTCACAATTAATCTGGTCACAATTTTCATTAATCTGGTCACTTTTTCATTAATCTGGTCACATTTTTCATTAATCTGGTCACATCTTTCATTAATATGGACACTTTTTCATTAATCTGGTCACATTTTTCAATAATCTGGTCACAATTTTTATTAATCTGGTCACATTTTTGAAGTGTTTGTTTTAAAACTGATAAACGATCAATAATAAATAGCAGTCAATAGAACAGATATGCTGTTAAATTAATAAAAAAAGAAACAACAGGAGATGAAATCTGTTTAATCTGTCATGTTAACGTCAGAAAGTCAGATTATTGTAAATACTTAATTTACATTTATTTATTATGAGTATAGAAAATTATAGAAAAAGAAGGTATCTTTAAATTAAATTGAAAGTCTGTCACATAATTATCAGAATGAGAAGTGACTCATGAATCTGTGTATGTGTGTGTGGTTATTTCCCTGACGGACAGCCTCATTAGCATACAGCTGTAGTGACTCCTCCCCCCCTCCTCCCCTTTCATCGGCAGCCGCTCTGTGATTGGTCACGCTGCTGCAGAGTCACAGAGGGCAAAGGTCACGCTCAGTTACAGTTGGCAGATAATAGAAAAACACAAACGTCAGAGATCTCGTTTCTTTGTTTCCTGTTTGACAGTGAAGGAGTTTTAAATGTAAGCATGTGATGTTTACAGATCTGGAGAAGAGAAACAATTAAAGTCTGACTTTCTGAGAAAAAAAAAAACAGTTTTGATTTAAATCTCAGAATTCTGTCAGATTAAATTCAGAATTCTGAGATTTAAATCAAAACTGGGTTTTTTTTCTCAGAAAGTCAGACTTTAATTGTTTCTCTTCAATACTTTTTTCTTCAGAATTCTGACTTTGACCTGACGGAATTTGGATGATTTTGAGACTCTAAAGTGTGAATTCTGAGATTTCAGGACTCTAAAGATGTAATTCTGACTTAAATCTGACAGAACTATGATCTTTCAACACTTTAGTCTTCAGAATTCTGACTTTGATCTGACAGAATTCTGAATTTTAAAGTGTGAATTCTGAGATTTCAGAACTTTAAAGTCAGAACTCTGACTTAAATCTGACAGAACTCCGCGATGTTCCACTTCAACGTTTCCTTTAAGTTGACAGGAAATTGAAATGAAGTGGTTGTCGTGGTTACAGTTGACCCGGGCAGCTGAACATGGGCAGCAGGTTCCTGTTGAAGTTCAGATATTTCACTGCTCGGTGTCTCAGAGCTGCTCGACTCGCTGCGTCTTTGAACGCACCGCAGTCCGTCGCCGTCGCCGTCTCCTGCTCGGCGTCGCCCTGACGATTTATAGTGTTTTTAGTTGAAATCTGTGTCATATTTCTTGTGCCATATGATTGATAGTAATTATTATCCTAAGAAAGTAAGAAACAAACAAACGGTGCAGGAAGAGAGAAGAGACACAAACCTGGAGTGTGTGTGCAGTGATCTGCTGAAGCTCCTGCTCTAAGTCACAGAATCTGTCGTGATAAACGACCAAACAGGAGCTCTGTGTGAAGAAGCTGCAGGAGACACACACACACACACACACACACACACACACACACACACACACACAAGCTTTTTTAATAACTGCTAAAACACGACATCGGAACTTAGTGATGGAGGCAGCAGTGGATCAACAACTCCTGTGTGTGTGATGTTAAAATCACTGATTTTGGTTTCAGTTTCCTGTTGGAAAAGTCTGACTCACTGTGAGATAAAGACGTGAACGTGTTCTTAAAGATATGGTAGACTTATTCAACTGTCTCAGCAGCAGGGGGCGCTGATTACGTGTCAGTACTACATCCAAAAAACACTCAACTCTCTCTTTAATGTGTTTAACTTCTATATTTTTGACACCACGGGAGGAAACATGGTCCATGAAAATCTGGGTGAACTGTCCCTTTAAATATCAGTTTGGAGTCACTCACACACACACACACACACACACACACACTAACTGCGTCTGCTGAATAACCTCCAGCCGCCTCACGGTCAATCGATTACTTTAACGGCTTGTGACGCTCTGTCAGCTTCCACAATGACTTTACGAGTCAGCTGAGCGTGCGCCGCGGCGAGGAGTCGGCCTCCGCAGCGAGGAGGCCGCGGCTTTGTCTCCTTCCTCCGCCGACCACAGAGACAGATTGGGGAGCTGCATAAACAGATTAGGAGGCGGGGACAATAGACGTCCACGTCTGGGGTCATTTAGTGAAACCTCAGAAGCAGGTCACACACACACGGTGTGAGACAGTGTGAGGACAAAGGACACGGCGTCCTCCATCTCTGTCTCCTTGTGTTACAGTGTTTCAGGTCATCAGACCCACGACGTCCGTCTTTCTCTCACAACGTCAGAAAAACGTGACTTTTTTTAAACTTTTTCTCAGAACTTTGTGATGAAAACAGTTATTTTGTATAAACACACATCAACTACCACTGCTGCTGCTGCTGCTGCTGCTGCTGCTGCTGATGCTGCTGCTGATGATGATGATGAGACAGAAATAATAGAAACGGATACAAAATTCACCAGCAGAGAAAGAAAACACCAGTTAGTTTGAAACAAACTGAAAACAGGAATTACTTCTTATTTCAGCTTTGTTACTGATGATAGATCTTTCATTTTAGATGGTTAGGTTTTTTTTATTAAGTTTATTTTGACCCAGATTCTGTGCTTATTTTTCTTTGTAAACCACTCACTCTCCCACACCAAAGCCCACAGAGAAAATCAGTGATTTTAACATCGCAGCACACAGGAGTTGTTGATCCACTGCTGCCTCCATCACTAAGTTCAAATGTCAATATATTTTGTCAATTCGGCTTTAGAAAATCTGTGTTAGCATTGACCTCAGTGACACAGAGTGACCACACGAGGCAGCAGTCGACCAGCAGCTCCTGTGTCCATGTGAGCTAAAATCACTGACTTTCTCTGTGGGCTTTGGTGCGGGAGAGTGAGTGTTTTACAAACGTCAGGTTCCTGTCTCACCTGTACAGGTCATGGATCAGGTCCTGGTGGTAGCGGGTCAGCAGCTGGCCCAGCAGCTGCTGGTGTTTCCCGTACAGACTCAGGTAATTGGAGACAGGGAGGGGCTTCAGGGAGAAGCAGGTGATCGTGTCCACGCGCTCGTAGCAGTCCAGGTGCAGACTGAAGTAATTCCCCGTCTCCACGTGTCCGGTCACGATCCGTCTGTCCTGCAACAAAAAAGATTGAACAGACTCTTTAATTCATTCATGTTCCTGGTGTGAGAGACACGTCAGATCTTCATTCTGAGGTGAAGACGACAAGAAATGATAATTCCATGTGGCTGTAGATTAAAAATAATCCTTTTATATCTGCTAAATTAAAACTCAATCTTACACAATGCAGCACATTCAGAAGGTAGACAAAGCACCTTGACCTTTGACCTTTAACCACCAAACTCTGGTCACCTCGTCTGTGAGTCTGCGTGAACCAAATCTGGGGAAATTACATTTGGATTTTAATGCTCAGATTTATCATCTGGAAACTAAAAGACACTCACCTGTGGAACAGGAGGGGGAGGAGTCAGGTCTGTGGGAGTGGGTGTGGTCACGTGCAGGTAGTTGTAACCTCCAGGAAGTTTCCCTCCTGAGGAGAGAAAGAGTCAAAGCTGCAGTTGTGACCATCGCTGGATTAACAGTTAATCTGAAAATATTCACATTTAAGAAGCTGAAAAATGACAGAAAGTAGAAAATATTCACATTTAAGAAGCTGAAAAATGACAGAAAGTAGAAAATATTCACATTAAGAAGCTGGAAAATGACAGAAAGTAGAAAATATTCACATTTAAGAAGCTGAAAAAACAGAAAGTAGAAAATATTCACATTTAAGAAGCTGAAAAAAGACAGAAAGTAGAAAATATTCACATTTAAGAAGCTGAAAAATGACAGAAAGTAGAAAATATTCACATTTAAGAAGCTGGAAAATGACAAAAAGTAGAAAATATTCACATTTAGGAAGCTGAAAAATGACAAAAAGTAGAAAATAGTCACATTTAAGAAGCTAAAATATCACAGAAAGTAGAAAATATTCACATTTAGGAAGCTGAAAAATGACAAAAATTAGAAAATAGTCACATTTAAGAAGCTGACAATGACAGAAAGTAGGAAATATTCACATTTAAGAAGCTGAACATTGACAGAAAGTAGAAAATATTCACATTTAGAAAGCTGAAAAATGACAAAAAGTAGAAAATATTAACATTTAGGAAGCTGAAAAATTACAAAAAGTAGAAAATAGTCACATTTAGGGAGCTGGAAAATGACAGAAAGTAGAAAATATTCACATTTAAGAAGCTGAAAAATGACAGAAAGTAGAAAATATTCACATTTAGGAAGCCGAAAAATGAAAAAAGTAGAAAATATTCACATTTAAGAAGCTGAAAAATGACAGAAAGTAGAAAATATTCACATTTAAGAAGCTGAAAAATGACAAAAACTAGAAAATGTTCACATTTAAGAAGCTGAAAAATGACAGAAACTAGAAAATATTCACATTTAAGAAGCTGAAAAATGACAGAAACTTGGGTTTTGCTCTACTTTTGTTCTTGTATGCAGTCAGTTCAGTCAAAGACGTTTCCTGATTTAACAGGATTAAACTGGGTTTGTAGAGACTGGGTTACATGACTCTGAATCTGGTTAAATAATCAGGTCACAGTGTGGACTGTGTTCACTCCTGTAACCTCCTCAGATGTGACTGGAAACATCACTCTGCAATTGTTTGCGGTGAGGTTTGCCACAAATATTCAGCATCAGTGAAGCACATGATATGTTGTATTTTTTATGTCCAGTATCGAGCAAATACTGACTTTAGCAGACGCTTTTATCCAAAGCTCTAGCAGCAGCTGATTCTCCTGACCATGTCCTGTTCAAATGTAATGAATAGCTGTGTGTGTGTGTGTGTGTGTGTGTGTGTGTGTGTGTGATGATGATGAAGGTACCTCTTGTTTCTCCTCTTCAGTGTCCACTGGTCCTAAATAGCCTTTGACCTCATTAAGGAGCACTCACTGAAAACAAAAGCAGCTATCAGAGTGAGCAGCTGCCACAGATGATGAAGACACACACACACACACACACACTTTCCCTTGGTACAAAAAATGTCACAAACATTATAATGTTAACGACGAAACCATCTACTTTGAAGGTCATTTTGTGTGTGTGTGTGTGTGTGTGTGTGTGTGTGTGTGTGTGTCTGTTGTGCTCGATAAGAGGGGCATTTATCCATGATGACCAAGCAAAGCTGAAGTTCCAGCAACACAGGAACAAAACTACCTTTGTGTGTGTGTGTGTGTGTGTGTGTGTGTGTGTGTGTGTGTGTGTGCTGGCACCGTGGACAAAACCACATGAATACACACATTCATCAGATCATGTCGTGGTCTGTGTTGCATTAGATGTTTTGCGTCTCTGACGGACGATAAATGTATAACTTTTCACTTCCCTTTAATTTAAGTGGAGGAAACAACGTAAAGTCAGGAAGTGACAAGTGACTTTCACAATAAAAGAAACGGCAAGAACTCGGATCATGATTTAAGAAACAGACGGTGTTTGTTTTCACGCCGATATTCTGTGAAATGAGGACAAAACAAGTTTTCATCACTGAGAACTCAGTTCATCAGTTCATCAGTTCACCAGTTCACAGTCATCACTTCATCACCTCACAGTCATCAGTTCACCAGTTAACAGTCATCATTTCACAGTCATCACTTCATCACTTCACCAATTCACAGTCATCAGTTCATCATTTCACCAGTTCACAGTCATCACTTCACAGCCATCAGTTCATCACTTCACCAGTTCACCAGTTCACAGTCATCAGTTCATCATTTCACAGTCATCAGTTCATCAGTTCACCAGTTACCAGTCATCACTTCATCACTTCACCAATTCACAGTCATCAGTTCATCATTTCACCAGTTCAGTCATCACTTCATAATTTCACCAGTTCACAGTCATCACTTCACAGTCATCAGTTCATCACTTCACCAGTTCCAGTTCACCCAGTTCACCAGTTCACCGGTTCACAGTCATCAGTTCATCATTTCACAGTCATCAGTTCACAGTCATCATTCACAGTCATCAGTTCATCGCTTCACCAATTCACAGTCATCAGTTCATCATTTCACCAGTTCAGTCATCAACTTCATCATTTCACCAGTTCACAGTCATCACTTCATCACCTCACAGTCATCATTTCACCAGTTCAGTCATCATTTCACAGTCATCAGTTCAGTTCACCAGTTCATAGATAACACACAATGGTCCTGGTTTCATCAGAGTTATTATAAACACACAGGGTCAAAGGTCACTCCTCCTCACAGATAACTTGTATTGTGTGTTTTGAACGTCTATTGTGTGATAATCAGTCTGTGTTTTGTTAATAATAAAATAATAATATTCACTGCGTGTTCACACTCACTGATAAATCTGTCCTCTCCGTCCTCTCCGTCCCCTCTGGTCCTCTCTGGTCCTCTCTGGTCCTCTCTGGTCTCTCGGGTCTCTCTGGTCCTGTGGTTGAACTTATTAGAGACACAAACATACAGATGTTACAGGTGTGCAGCAGGTTTTCAGACTCGTAGAATCAGAGACACCAAACAAACAAAGACATGTCCTACATTTAGTGGACGAGCTCAGGACAGACAGACAGACAGTGGTGATCTGCAGTCTCACCAGCAGATGTCACTAGTTCTTACACACTGGACCTTTAACAGAGGTGAATAGTGTGTGTGTCTCAGAGGGTCCACACAGGAAGGGAGGACGTCTCTGGTCCCATGTCCCAGATTGGCAGCAGGGAAGTGTCCCGCCTCTTGACTTCCTCTTTTCCTGTCTGCAGCCGCTTCCTGTCCCGCCCCTCACTGCCGTCAGCGAAGTGTCGGCTCCCAGACACACACACGCACACACACACTCGGTTTCCTGTGATTGAATTTTACATAAAACACAATTTAATCAATATTCATCATTTAAATGTTTATTTCTGTTTTAGCTGCACTTTAATTTGTCGGAATTCTTCTTTTTAATTCATTAACAAAATACAGAAGAAAACAAATCTAAACTCAAGTTAAAACAAAAGAGAAGATAAAGCGACAGATGATTCCGTTAATCTGTGACGATCGACTTTGACCTCGACAAAGATAAATGTGACGAACGACTCAGTGAGAGGAAATAAAACAGGAAACTCAGTCTTTCAGCTCATTGTTAGTGACACACACACACACACTCACTCACTCTCTCCTGAACGTCGTTGGTGCACATGTTCATGTTCTCCTGAACGTCGTTGGTGCACATATTCATGTTCTCCTGAGCGTCGTTGATCATGTTCATGTTCTCCCTGACATGTTCTCTCCTGCACATGTTCATAACTGAGCGTCGTTGGTGCACATTCATGCCTGCACATGTTCTTCACATGTTGCGTTCTCCGCGTCGTTAGTGCACATGTTCGCTGCACATGTTCATGTTCTCCCCACATGTTCATGTTCTCAACGTTCCACACATGTCTCCATGTTACTGAGCGTCGGTGCATATGTTCATGTTCTCCTGAGCGTGGTCGGTGCACATGTTCATGTGAACTGCTGAGCGTTGGTACGCATGTTCATGTTCTCTGGTTATTGGTGCACATGTTCACGTTCTCCTGAACGTCGGTGCACATGTTCACATTCTCCTGAACGTCGTCGATGCACATGTTCATGTTCTCCTGAACATTGGTGCACATGTTGGTGCACATGTTCATGTTCTAACATTGGTGCACATGTTCACGTTCTCCTGAACGTCGTTGGTGCACATGTTCACGTTCTCCTCCATGACCCTGTAAACCTGTGTGAATCTTGGTGTTTCTTTTTAAAATTCAAAGTGATGCAGAATTCTTCTTCTAATCTAAATCAACTGTTTGTTTGTGTCGCAGTTTTTCACAGAATATGGACCTGACTACTCTCTGGAGATCAGTCCAAGCTGTAGACCAGACCGCAACCACTCCAAACACCTGGACCAGGTCATCAGCACCATCAGAGGTGTGTGTGTGTGTGGGTGTGTGTGTGTGTGCGCTCTTTTGTTTCTGTTTCTCTCTTTTCATGTGTGGTTTCTTCTTCAGTGTCTGTGTTGTGATTCATGTGGTCTTGTCCATATTTTCTTCATGTTTGTGTTTTCATGTGTGAGTGAGTGAGAGGGTGAATCGTAGGTGAGGAGTTGAGAGTCTCCGTGCTGGAGTCATGTGTCTTTACTTGGTTTTCATTCCAGTTTTTGTGTCTGGTTCTGGTTCTGGTTCTGGTGTGTGGACGTGTTAACCACAGACCAGAGGAAATCAGTGTGTCCTTCAGTCGCTCTCTGCAAACAAGGAACCAGTTATTCTTTAAAGGAACTGGACAGACCATAATAATCAGGCAGACAAACAGACTGTCTTTGAATTAACAGATAAATATAATTGACAGATGAATCAATTCTGTCTGTTGGTTTGTTTGTTTGCGTTAAATCGTCACAGACACGAGTCGCACGGATGTCGTTAGGGATGGATGGAGGGATGAGAGAGTGAAGGTGAAGTGATAAATGAAGCGCATGTGAGTTAAACATGCAGAGAAAAGGACGAGCATCTGTCTCTCCTGTCGTTTATCGGACCATCTCTGTTTCCCTCCGTCACAGGAAACTGTTCATTCACTCGTTCAGGAAGAGAACGAGTGTTTTCAGCTTTCACTCTTCTCTCCTTTCACACACACACAGCATGTACATCCAGTAAAGTATGACAGAGAATAAACTGGAAAATGATTTAAAGAAAGCGTGATCACGTCTTGATGTCACTGTTAGACACACTCACTCTCCCACACCAAACCCCATAGTGAAAATCATCGATTTTAACATCACAGCACACAGGAGTTGTTGATCCACTGCTGCCTCCGTCACTGAGTTCAAATGTCTTTTTTTGTCAATTCGGCATTTGAAATATTTAATTTAGACACTCCTCAGTGACACAAAGTGACCACACGAGGCAGCAGTGGACCAGCAGCTCCTGTGTCCCCGCGAGCTAAAATCACTGATTTTCTCTATGGGGTTTGGTGTGGGAGAGTGAGTGGTTTACAAACTTCAGTTTCCTGTTGGAAAAGTGTGTCTCACAGTGAGATAAAGACATGGAAGTGTTTTTAAAGATATGGTAGAAACTTAAACGTGTGTGTGTGTGTGTGTGTGTATGTCCTCCTCATACTCATTTCTGTCTCTTTGTCTTATTTACAGGGAATTTAAAGAATGTGGTTTAGGAGCCGACGGCCTCATTCTTACACACACACACACACACACACACACACACACACTGATGTGCGGCGTGTTTAATGAAGACAATATGGAGTGAAGCCCGGAGGCACAGAGAGAACGATGGAGGGATGAAGGGAGGAGAGAGAGAGAGAGAGAGAAGGTTTTGGAAAAAAACATTTTCCGTGTGTTTCCAGAGGAAAACAGTTTCATGTGTTCACCGTCTTTCATGTGTTTTGTTCAGAAGCTACAGTTTGTGTGTCGGGTTTTCGTTGAAGTTCCCTGTTTGTTTGTTTGTTTTTAAATATTATGGGATGTGCAGGGGGGTTTGTATGTGTATGTGTGTGTGTGTTCTTGTCACTTTTACATTTTACGGTAAAAACTGATTTTTCAGGCGTTCACTTTCATGTTTCACTGTGATTTTTAAATCCCTGAGGAAACATGAGGAGAAAACACACACACACACACACACACAGCTGTAAAAAGACAGAAAAGAGTTTTGAATGTAATTTCACTCATTAATAATTGAAATGCTGTTTATTGTCCCTGCATGTTTTTTTTATTAAAGGACAAATCCACCTTTTCTCGTCTGTAACTGCTGCTCAATGAGAGTTTCAAAGTTTTTCAGTGTGAAATGATAATAAACGTGTGAATGTGACGACAGCTTTCATCACATTTCAAACTAATACAATGTGCTTTTATTTTGAAGGGGAAAACGTTCTTCTGTTACGCTGTTTGAAAATAAAGAAAATAAATAAATCACGTCCACAGGTTTTAAAAAATGTCTCCTTTGATGTCACAGACGGCCTGTGTTCAAATCAAAGACACAAGTGTGTGTGTGTGAGTGTGTGTGTGTGTCACCTCCTCCTCCTCCTCTTCTTCCTCCTGTTCTTCCTCTTCCTCCTCCTTGGCATGTGATATCTGACAGAAAGTGTTTCATTTAGAATGATTTTAAAGTCAATGAAAAATAACATACATACGTATATATATGTTATATTTTTAATATATATTATTAATACTTTTATTTTAAAGCTTTAAAAAGTTACATATTGTTGCTTTAATGTATTTCCTCATGAATTCAGGTCAAAGGTCACCAAACGTCACAGAATCACACTCGTAATAATAACCGTAGAGGAAAATAACTCACCAGCTCCCGATCCTCTGCAGATCCACTTCCTGGTTTTAAAGAGGCAGCCAATCAGGACTCTCTCTCTCTGTGTCTCACACACACACACACACACACACACACACACACACACACCAGAGAGTCAGTGAACAGAGAGCGAGCTGCTCTTATGGTTTGTTGTCAGTGACGAGCAGAGCAGGACACACACAGGGACAGACACACACAGTGGGACACGCAGTGAGACAGACAGCCAGTGTTTTTGTCTCCGGGTCTCTGGACTTTGTCTCTGCAGGTGAGTCTATCACACACACACACACGCACACACACAGGTGTGTAAGTGTGTTTTTGGATCAGTTACATGAGACAAAGTGTTGTGTTTGTAGTGTGTGTCCATTTCAATTTGCTTGTCATGCTTTAATTGTGTAATTGAAACCTCTTGTGTGTGTGTGTGTGTGTGTGTAACTTGCCATACTGTCATCATGTGGGTTATAAAGTTGCCATTTAGACTTTGATCATTATTAATATTATTATTAGCATTATTGTTATTATTAGTATTATTAATAATAAAAACATAATCTTTTTTTCGTGACTTTTTTTTAAATGTTCCTTTTTAAAAAGACCTTTTTGGGACTTTGGTGTCGATGTAAAGAGTGAAGCGATGATGACGGTGAACAGTAAAAAAAGAGTAAAAATAACAGTAACACTGACTTCACCTGATTTTCTCTATGGACTTTGGTGTGGGAGAGTGAGTGAGTGCTTCACAAACGTGTGTCTAACAGTGCAATAAAGACGCGGACATACGTCTCTAATGTTTCGGCAGCTGAACAGTGAGTAGTCGTTAGTCATTGGTCATTTAGACAGAAATAGATCAAATTGATCAGTTTGAGTTGTGAACTCTTTGTCAGACTCAGTTTTCTTCAGTTTTGGGTGAAAGTGCAGCAGTGGGTGGAGCTAATGTTTCACTGCAGCCTCATAAACACGCTGACGTTCACGTGTTCACCACATGAACGACTCCACTACTCTAACATTAATAATACTAATAATAATCATACTATAAACAACCACAATCCCTGACATTCACTGCTTCATTAAACCTGTTTAATCTGGATTAAAATGTTTTTCCAAACCAGCAGGATGAATCATTTCATCCCAAATCAACACTGGATTAACCCCATTAACCAAACTGAAAGTTAATCCAGTTAAACAATCTCATCCTGAAGGTTTTAGGATCCAGATTTTTTTTCATTTTGTTATATTTTTCACTGTGTAATCTGATCCATTATCTAAAATCCAATCAGATTATGTCAGAGCAGACTTGATCCAAGCGTGTTTAAAAGAAACGGATGTTTTCAGATGTGATGTGACGAGTGTGTGTGTGTGTGTGCGTGTGTGTGTGTGTGTGTGTGTGTGCGCAGCCTGGACCTGACAGTAATCAGTCAATGAATAATGAACGCACACACACACACACTACCTGGGACACAGACAGCTGTTTGGTATCTGTGTGTGTGTGTGTGTGTGTGTGTGTGTGTGTGTGTGTGTGTGTGTAGTGCAGCTGCATGTCTGCCTGTAGCAGTATGTTCTCGCTAAATAAGACCCAGCACTTGTGGGGGTCGCTCTGCTCTGTGATGTGTGTGTGTGTGTGTGTGTGTGTGTGTGTGTGAGTCCTTGAAGAGTGTGTGGACATGTTGGACAGTCGTCACTTCTTCAAACATTGTGTTTGAACGTGTAGAGTCAGTTCATGTGGACGATGGTCCTCACAGAGACACGACAACAACTCTGTGTGTATGTGTGTGTGTGTGTGTCGCATATTATTGAGTGATTAACACTCAAGGAAAACCACATGATGTGTGTGTGTGTGTGTGTGTGTGTGTGTGTTTGAAGTGTAGGTAATATAAACCAGCTCAGTGACTTTAACATGAGCCTCAAAGAGGGTTTGTGTAACACACACACACACACACACACACACATTGTACTTCACACATCCCAATGATATTCTCTTGCTCTCATGTTTGTACAACACACACTTTCTCCCCCCTCACACTCACACTCACACACACTCACACGTCTGTACAGCACTTAAAGTGAGGACCCTCATTGAAGTAAGTGCCTAAACCTAAAACCGTCTTAACCTGTAAAGGCTCCTTAAGACGTGAGGACCAGACAAAAGTGTCCTGCTTCTTACGGTTTCTAAGTTTGTTGGTCCTCTACTTGGTACCCATCTGAAACACACACACACACACACACACACACACACACACACACACACAAGCGCACACACTCACACTAAACAACTTGTTTTTTTTGACAATGTTTTCAGCAAACACTAACAAATCAGCTAACTGTTTATTCTGCTTTCTTCCTCCACTTATGATAATACTACTACTACTACTAGTAGTAGTAGCCTACTATTATTATTACTACTACTACTACTACTACTACTATAATTATTACTACTACTATTGCCACCACTACTACTACTACTACCTGCCACCACTACTACCACTACTACTACTGCTGCTAGTAGCCTACTATTATATTACTACTGCTACTGCTACTTGGTAGCCTAATAGTGTACTACTGCTACTACTACTACATACACTACTGCTACTGCTAGTGGCCTACTATTATTATTACCTACTACTACTAGTAGCCTACTATAATTACTACTACTGCTACTGCCACCGCCACTACTACTGGTGGCCTGCCTATTGTGTGTACTACTGCTACTGGTGGCCTGCACTATGGTATTGCTACTTCTGCTACTGCCACTACCACCACTGCTACTAGCCTAATATTATTATTGTACTACTACTACTACCACTATAATTATTACTACCCACTACACCAACTGGTAGCTGCTACTACTACCACCACCACCACTACTGACTGCTACTAGTAACCTGTGTACTACTACTACTAATACTAGTAGCTATTATTATTACTACTACTACTACCACCACCACTACTACTAATACTACTGCTGCCAGTACTACTGCTACTAGTGGCCTACTATTACTATTACTAGTAGCTACTACTACTGCGCATGCACCACCACCACCACCACTACTACTACTGCTGCCAGTACTGCTACTGCTAGCCTACTATTATTATTACTATTACTACTACTACTACTACGGTAGTACTACTACTACTACTACTAGTAGTAGCCTACTATTATTATTACTATTACTACTACTACTACCAGTACTACTACTACTACTACTAGTAGCCTACTATTATTATTACTATTACTACTACTACCAGTACTACTACTAGTAGTACTACTACTAATAACAATAAACGTTGAACACATTCATCATATTTGTGCTTAAACATTTAGTTTCTCGTCTGTTTGTCTTTAAAAAACTTTGAGCGCGTTGAAAAGTTCCACATTCATCCAAATAATCTTAATCTCTCTGGATTATTTATTATGTAGTGTTCATCTCCAGATTAACAGGAAGAATTAAACTTCTTCATCGTAATTGAACAGGTTTTGATTTTGAATGTGAAATATGTTCTGACACTAAAAGAGTTTCCAGTTAAAATGATTCTGAGATAATCAGTTATTTTCACAGCAGTGATTTTTTGTCAGTTTTTTGTTACGATATTTGATTTAAATTGGTTTCTCTGGTCGTCATCATCATCATCATCTTCGTCGTTCTGCAGGTTGTGGGTGTGTTTCCCCGGTGATGACCTCGCTGCTTCTCTCTGGACACGGCCTCCCACTGAGATGAAGGACCTCTCCTCCACCTCCTCTCCTCTCACCTCCCTGCTCCACTATCCTTCCTCTAAAACCTCCGTGGCTCCGTTCTCTCCGTCCGCCGGCCCCGCCTCCTCGCCGGGCCCCTCGCTGTCGCCCTTGGCTCCGCTCTCCAAACCTCCGAGCTTCTGCCTGCAGACGGGGCCTCACCTCATCGCCAGCATGCAGCTGCAGAAGCTCAACTCTCACTACCAGAACCTGAGTGGAGGTTCTGCAGGACACCCGGCAGCCGCCGGAGCTCAGCGGGGCTTCGGAGCGCCGTCTCTGGGAACAGGAAACCAGCTCCTGGGGCCTCCTGGAGGCCTGGCTGGAGCCGGGATCGGGGTCGGGATCAGCATGGGGAACCAGAGCTCAGGCGCAGGTGGAACAAGCGACTTTGACCTCGTGGACGAGGAGGTTCTCATGTCTCTGGTGGTGGAGCTGGGTTTGGACCGAGCCAACGAGCTGCCCGAGCTGTGGCTGGGTCAGAACGAGTTCGATTTCATGTCGGATGTTCCGGCCGGATGTTGACGTTGGAGGAGACGCAGTGGATTAAGTCGTGGGATTAGGAGATTGAAGGCATAATCTCTCTCTGTGTGTAGACGACAGAGACGTCAGTGATGGAAAACACTCACTCTCTGCTTCACTGGGATTAAAAGTAGTTTTCCCTCGTTTCACTGCGACATTTTATGTTTCCTGTTTGTGGAGAGCAGAGGAACAGAAGCGTGAGCAGACACAGGGAGTGGTGGACGCAGACGTCTTACTGCCCCAGTCCTCTTTCCTCCATCTGTCCCCGTCTGATTGATAGCAGGAGGTTTTGGCAGAGACGTTTGGACTCTGAAGAAGACGATGAAGACAATGAAGACACACCTGCTGGACAGTCAGGGCTGCAGGGGGGGGAAAAGGAAAATGAGAGACGTGCCTGTATGGGACACTCGTGTTTTCTTGTGCTTTCAATGTCTCACGGGACACTTGTGTCCACAAAGACGCTGGTTGTCTCAGGGCCGGTTATCTCCTTCTCTCTCTGTGCCTCTGTGTTTTGTTTGAGTCGAGTTGAAGCAGTCGATTCACAGGACCTGTTATTCAAGACAGCGGCTGATATCCATCAGGGCCACATGGACAAGGCCAGCTACTGTCGCTCCTCTGTCATCAGCTCCACTTTTTCTGAACAGACTGAATGAGATCAAGAGACCAGGACTCGCTCTCTGAGACCCGAGACCCGAGACCTTGGGCCTTCCAGGTCCTCGTCGTCACGAGAGTCACCGCGGCGCTCCGTGACCTGCAGCAGGTGTCGTGGGTGGAAACAATGTCACAGACCGGCTCATTCATTCATTCATTCATTCATTCATTCATTCATTCATTCATTCACGTCGCTTTTCCTGTTCAGCCACATTGATGTTGACGTTACGGCCGTTTGTTCAACTTATCAGCTCACGTCATGGTGCTGATAAGAAGCGCTGTGTGTGTTTTGTCATCATAGGCCTGGAAGTGTTTCAACACACACACACACACACACACACACACACACACACACACACACACACACACACCCATAAAAACGTTACGACGGTTTGCATAAGCATGTGGTTTCCAGTCGTCTGTTAAACTGCCGACTTTATTAAAAAAAATAATAATAATAATAACAAGTGTGACAAACTTTCTTCAGGACAAATCCTGGATCAGGTGTCAAAGACCACAGACCAGGATCAGAAACCACTTCACATTTTATCTTTACTTTGTCTTCATCCGTCACTGTTGAAATCTTTGTGACCAATAAAGTTGTTTTCCCCCCCAAAAAATAGACTCAATTCAAGGGTCTACATTATTATAAAGACTTAAAACCAGCGTGGATCGGGCCGAGTGTTTGTCACTACCGTTCTAGGGTCCTGGTCTTGGTCCCGGTCCTGGATCTCAGGGTCTGCAGTCGTCAGAAGACGCAGGGTCCGTCAGCAGGACCTGAAGACCACAGAGGACACGTGGACAGTTAAAGAAAAAATCACAGATGTCCCCTTAGATCCTGAACTTTGACCCCAGGGACAGTTTCACTGACCTATATAATGTTATAAATGAGAAGTGAGAAGTAGAAGCAGTTCCCATTGACTTCCATTCTAACGGAGACGCCCTCTGGTGGCGAGTGATGAGATGAACAGCCTTGAATGACTTGATCACTCATGTTAGAATCAATGAGTGTTAACAAATAAATCATCAAAACTGAACAATTCCTGTTTGTGGGCAAAAAAAAAGACATTTGAAAACATAATTTCAAAGAAAAAATGATGATGATTCAATAATCCACACATTAATGGATTATGGAAATAATCTCTAGTTGCAGCTCCAACACAAAACAACACAACGATGTTGAATTGAGTGGATATGAATAAATGCATGATATGAATTACAGGAACACGTCATTTAAAACTAGAAGTAGATCGGAATTTGGAAAAAAAAAACAAAGAACCGAAACGAACCGAACCGAGCCGAATCGAGCAAAAGGGCGAAGTTCGCACCCACCTGTCATCCTGCAGATGCGGTTCCGGCGCGTCACGCGTCCACCACAAGGAGGAGGAGGAAGAGGAGGAGGAGCGTCAGATCTTCATCATCACAGCAGCGTCATTCACTATCGTCGTCATATAACCACGCCCACTGACACCAGCGGAACCAGGCTCCGCCCACTGAAAGCTCCACGTTCATCATCATCATCATCACACGTGTGTGTATGTGTGTGTGTTACCTCTTGAGGACGTTTTCTGTCATTGTCAGAACCAGTAGTCCTCATAGAGACCAAAACCTGGTCCTAATGAGGGCAGAGGCAAATGAAAGGAAGTCAATGCAGTGTCCTAAATAAATGATAGAAATGTGTGTGTGTGTGTGTTGAGATTATAATGAGACAGTTCTTGAAAACAAACAGACAACAATGAGGACATCTCAGTAATCAGATTACTTTCAGTCTGATTGTGTAACATTGAGGAGGAGTTTTGTGATAAAAAGATACACAAAAACAGACCCAGATTTTAACGTCAATAAATAAACAGATTATACATTAGACGAGATATTTATCGACAAACCACAGATATTTAATAATCTTGAGATAAAATGAAGCTGGAAAACGTGTACATGTAATTACATACTGCTCAAAATGGCCGCCACACACACCTCAGTTCAAACCTTGTGGTTTCCCTGGTAACGGCACCCAGGTGAAAACCCCGCCCACTGGCCCCCGTCAGCGACAGCAGGTGTGCGTGATCTCACAGGTGAGGGTGATGATGAAGAGCTGCTGTCAGTCAGTGTGTGAGCGTGTTTGAGACAGAGAGGGACATGAGGATGCTGTCTGTGGTCTGTCTTCTGTCCGTGTGTCTCCTGTGTCGAGTGAGGACACAGGCGTCCGTCGACAACAACACTGCTGCAGGGACGAGTGAGACAGGTGAGACTGGTGAGACAGGTGAGGATTTGTTCTCATGAGACTGAAGTGACTCCAACAATCTGATTTAAATCAGACCACATTTCCTTTTTCATGTCCAACACTGGAACTCTGTGTATTTATTGGTGTAAGTTGCACGTGTGAGCTGAAAATACCTGGTTTATTGCATTGGTGGTTCCCAAAGACGGGCTCAGGACCCGCAGATGGACCACGGGAGATCTTTTTAAGGCTCCTCAGAGAAATATTTTCCACCTTTTTCTTTTTTCTTTCAGTTTAAATGAAGATGTAATGAATTGACTTCACATTAATTCATTTGAAAATGTTGCCGTACAATATATGATATTAAGTGTTGGAGATAAAAGCATTACATAAATCAATGTAATATTTAATATAAATATAAATAATGAATGTTTTTGTCCTCAGGTGGAAACTGGACACAAACAAATGAGACGTTCAGTGACTCTGCGGAACCAGGAGCGATCCCTGGACTCTTCGGATTCAGAGGTGCGTTCAAAGACGTCTTGGGAAGGAAAAAAAAAGTGAATTATTGGACGATTTTTCAATTTCAAATATAAAAGTGACAAAAACAAAGTAAAATTCAGGAAAACCTCAAGTTACTGTAAAAATAAATGTTATATTAGAAAAAATTATACTATTTGTAAAATAAATAGGGTAAATACTGAAGATTACAATATCCTAACAGTTTGGTAATAGTGTTATTGCAGTATTTTTTAAGTAATATCATTTTTTTGCCATCTTATTTCTACAGTATTAACATGATAATGTAATATTACCACACTATTACTTTGTTATTATGAATAAAAAAATTAAAGTAAAACATCTTTATAGTTAATAGTAAACAAATAGTAAAAATTGATTTATTTGTAAATTAACCACATTTACTCTTTGACCTGATTAACCTGTGGTGACTTGGCGCCCCCCGATGGCGGCCCTCAGACATAGCGGGAAAGCGCTCCTTCCTGCTGGAGCTGGAGGCGGAGTCTCGGATCATCGGCGGTCAGGAGGCGTGGGCGCACTCGTGGCCCTGGCAGGTGTGTCTGCGCTTCGCTGCCATGCCGGCCTGTGGCGGAGCCATCATCGGGCCACTGTGGGTCGTCTCCGCCGCCCACTGCTTCAAGAGGTCAGGGTGGGGTCATGTGACATGTCATGTCATGTGGTTCAGGTTCAGTTGCTGACGTTTGACCACCTGTGCTCAGGTTCAAAAAGGCAGCACACTGGAGCGTGGTGGCGGGAAAACACGACCTGGACAACCCTAAGGAGGCGGGGCAACAAGTGAGCAAACAGGAAGTGACCTTAGCAAATTTTTAGATTCCAACTGTTTGCGCTGGTTGATTAAACCTGTGGTTTTCAGATTGTAGGTGTGGCCGCCATTGTCCGTCACCATGGTTACAACCCTCGCACCAAAGAGAACGACATCGCACTGCTGAAGCTGAAGCAGCCGCTCATCTTCACGGCGACCATCAAACCGATCCACCTCTGGACCAAGGCCCTCCCACTTTTCAGGGAGTGTACCATCACGGGCTGGGGCTCCACCCGCGAGAGTGAGAGACACGAGCATCCACACACGTCCTCACACGTCTGTGTCCTCATGTGTCCTCATGTCCGCCTCTGTGTCCTGTGTCCAGATGGTCCTCGTGTCAACAGACTGCAGGAGGTGAATGTCACTGTGCTGCCCCCCGATGTCTGCAACCAGTACTACAGCGGCAGAATGCGCTCGTCCATGTTCTGTGCTGGAAAAGAGGGGGGCGGAGTCGACGCCTGTCAGGTGACCTGTCTGATAGACCTTCTCTGTCCTGTCCCTTCTGTTCTCAGAGGGACTCTAGCAGTCTTCTGTTTCCTCACTCTGTCCTCAGGGAGATTCTGGTGGTCCTCTGTCCTGCTTCACCGGGACCAGGTACGAGGTGGCGGGTTTGGTGAGCTGGGGCGTCGGCTGTGGGCGGGGGGGCAGACCTGGCGTCTACACTAAGCTCCACCTCCAGGCTCAGTGGCTGTATAACCACCTGAGTGAGTCCACTGACTGTGGGACACTTGAGTTTCACCCGTGGAGACGTTTGAGTGACCTTTTTTTTTTTTTTTTTTGGTTTACAGATGACGTCATGCACGATGATGTCGAGGATGAAGGTTTGTTTGACCTCAGAACTTCTTGAACGCTTTTCCCCAGACGACCCCTGACCCTCTGTGTCATGTGACGTCACTAGAAGAGAAGTGCGGTCGTCAGCAGAGCTCCGGCTGCAAACCTCCAGGCGTCGCCGCTCTCTCGCTGTCGAGCCTTGGCGAGTTGTCCATGGAGAACTTGGCGGAGTCGTGTCCGTACTTTTGGCCGTGGCAGGTCAGCCTCCAGTCCAAGGGACGTCACTACTGCAGCGGCGTCCTCGTCCACCGCCGCTGGGTCCTCACAGCCAAACACTGCAACGTCAAGTAAGACCTCGCGCCAACACATCGACGGATTTACCTCCACCATCTCCTCTGATCTTCACTCTCCCCCGGGCAGAGCTAAAGAGGACGTGGTGGTTCTGGGAACTCACAACCTGCGGTTCTCATCGTCTCAGACCATCCCTGTGGACGAGGTCCTCAACCTGCCTCAGGACTCCGGGTTCCCGCCAAAACCTGACCTGTCGCTGCTCCGCCTAAGCGTCCCAGCCCGATTCAGTACTAATGCGGACACTTATTTTTCTTGCATGTTCACTGACGCGACTGCAGAACTAATATGTCCACCCGTCTCTGTCCACAGACTCCAACGTGTCTCCGGCGTGTCTCCCTGATGAGGACGAGGAGCTCAACGATAGCTGGAGCTGCTTCACAGTGGGCTGGGGTGCCACGGCTGCAACAGGTGACTCCCAGTGTCCAAAGTGTCTCACACACCTGGACCGTCTTGTCTCATGTCGCTCCTGTTCCATGTCCACATCTCGTTATTTCCTGTCCCCTGTAGAACACATGGACCAGCCTGTAACTGTAAAGACACCATCTTAGGGATGTCTTACTGTGTCCTCTGTCCTCGTGTCCTCTGTCCCCTTTAGGAAACATGGATTCAAAATGTGTCCACCATGTTGGACTGTCGCTGGTGAACAGGACGACCTGTGAGGACAGGTGGGGGAGTGGTCTCATCACCGACTCTCATATCTGTGCTCATCCAGCAGGCTCCGCCTCCTGCATGGTAATGAACGCCTCGTTCAAGTTCTGTCAGATTTATCAGTTTTCAGTGGGCGGGGCTACATTATGACTGACGCCTGACCTTCGACCATCTGCAGGGCGACTCTGGAGCTCCTCTGTATTGTCGTAAACGCGGGGCCTACTTCCTGTTTGGTGTGGTCACATGGGGCAGCCAGCACTGTGACCTGGACAAACCGTCCGTCTTCACGGCAACAGCGGGTTATCACTCCTGGATCAGTGATGTCACAGAGGAAGACGATGATGATGTCATGAACTACTAATAAAGTTTCTGTTCTCGCTCACCTACTGTGTCTCAAGACAATGCTTATGTGATGTTGCCATAGCAACCACAATATTAA